>NC_056745.1:1404531211-1404721211 GCF_019279795.1 Protopterus annectens
GTTTAAGCACTTGGCATTAAGTCCAGTTATTCTACATTAAGAAGGTTTGTGGTCTGCATTCTTGTGGGAGGAGAGGCTGGATTCTGCCCTTCTAAGCTGGGAATTTCTGGTCACAGGCTTATTGTGCCTGCTTATTTGAACTGTTTCTTTCTGAAATTAGTGCGACTTGTTGCTGTAGCATAGACCAGATTCAGGCCTGCTGAATCTAGCTTTGTTTGTATAACTTGAGAATTGATCCAGTCCATCTTTTTTTGGAGAAGGTTCCCCTGCACCCTAGTAGTAGGAGAGTGCACTTAGAACTTGTCTGACTGAAGACTGCTGGAACAGGGCTCAGTTTTGAGCTTTTTTTTGGTTAATTGGGTAACTTGTTTAAATCAGTTGGTTCGTTTTCTATTGTTTATATATATATATATATATATATATATATATATATATATATATATATATATATATATTTATAAAAAATTGCACTTTATTCATCTGCTTTTACTGTATTTCTGTTTCTTCCTACTTTATTACTAGGGGCATTGACTACAACTCTGATCTGAGGTATATAACAATACGTATTCTTTTCTGTGCATTTAAATTTTTTTTCATTGTATCTGCTTTATTTTCTGGAAAAAAAAATCAACAAAATAATATATATACTTGTTTCTCAACTTTCTAAGCTAATATAGTCCAGTTTTCAGGTTAGTGCTGAATTCAGGGCTGTGTCACAAATCTCTACCTTACTTGGATAGAAGGAAGTTTCTCTGTTCACCTGTGAGAGAGGGGAGCTTTGAGCAGCCTATCTGTCCCTGGAGGAGTGGTTTCAACCCAGAAATTAGTAGCTTATTGGCCATTTTGGCCTAATTTCTATCTCTTTCATTTCCCTGCTATAAAAACCGCATTTGCCTGGTTTTGCATGCTGGGCAGAGGCGGTTAGCTAGGGTATAACTATTCTCGGCTCCACAAAGTCTCCTCTACAATTTTTCCCTTGGAACTAGACAAACTTTCAACTTAAGCACTCAAGCCATTCATTTCTCAGCCCGGCACTTGCTCAAAACTCATAGCCAGCACTTATAAACCCCAGCACTAGACCCCCCCATACAGTACAGAAGGACAAGGCTGTCTATTCGACCTTACCAGCCATTCAGTAAAACCATTCACTGCACCTATCCAGGCATGTCCAAAGGGCAGTTTCAGGTGTACTCTCCAGTCCAACTGGTGAATCTGGGCATTTTGAAGCAATGTTACAACTGCCTCATGTACACAGACAACTCTCTCCTCCTACCACCAAACACTAATACATGCGAGAGATGCAATTATACAGCCAAATTGGAGGCTAGGCTCTCTCAACCAAAGACTGGATCAGACAGTCAAGAGGAGATGGGAAATACTTGCATCACACCACCAGTCTCACATAGACCCATTAAACCAACACCGGCAAAAAAACTCATATAAATACACAAAAACATACTCGGAGGCTCTAAATACAAATCTGCAAAAGCAACAGAGACCTCCAAAGCAGATATCCAAGCAACCTCCACCCTGCAACACAAACCATGAAACACATACTTCACAAAACCAGTGTGCCATGCAGTCACAGCCCTTAAGGCAAAATAACATACCCAACATACTAGTAATAGGTGACTCTATAGTAAGGCACACTGGCATCCCACTCACTAGGCTGAATAAGGAGATTATTGTTTGCTGCCTGTTGGGTGCCAGGATCCGCCATGTAACACAAGCACTCAGGTCACTCCAGAACAAGTACAACTATGACTCTGTCATTGTCCATGTTGGTGTGAATGACCTGAGCTGTATGTCCCTGGACTACATGAAAAGAGATATGGAAGAGCTCTCTGATCATGTAGCCCAGGCCTTTATGACCCTGACCCTGAGCCTGAGTAGTATCCTGCCCTCACCAAGAATGATACCACTGTATGAAGAAAATATTTTCAATTTCAAAAACTGGCTAAGTTTCTGGTGTCATTCAAAGGGGATCCTGTCCACCTGGGATGACATGCTCGACAAGCCACGTAGCTTCGGTAGAGACGGCTTGCACCTGTTACCCTTAGGCTTTCGAATACTGGCCAAGGCTCTTGCCACCCCCATAGTGTTTTTTTTAGGCAAGTTACTCTACATTAAGAAGGTTTGTGGTCTGCATTCTTTCCATTTTTTAGGCAAGGCTCAAAAGGCAAACCCACCGCCCTAAATAGCACAAGTAACAAGGAGCTGCGGGTAATGTTACTCAATGCCAGAAGTCTAAACCTCAAAATGCATGCACTCGAGGCACTCCTCAGTATGGAGAAAATCAATATATGTGCAGTAACAGAAACCTGGTTTACGGCTTCAGAGAGCACCCTAGCACTACCAGGCTACAACTCATACCATACATTTCGGCCACAGAACCAGGACCAAAATAAAAAAGATGGGGGCGTATCCATATCCATCAAGGATACCCACACCTCCAGGTTAGTGGCAAAGTACAATGCTTCAAAGATCATCCACATGCAACTAACAATGGGCAAAACTGCAATTCAAATTGTAGCTTGCTGCAGATCACCCACCATGTCCCAGGGCCCCCATTCCATGTTTCTGTAAACACTGGGAAACATAAAGGTCCTACCAAACACCCTAATATTGGGTGATTTCAATTACCTAAACATTAACTGGGATAACTACTCAAGTACTAACTCCCTTGCCCAACATTTCCTAGAATTTATAAACTCAAATGCCCTGGATCAACTGGTCAACACTCCCACCAGAGGTGACAACATAGTGGACCTGGTCATCACCAACATGGGCGACCAGTGTTCCACACCGGAGGTCAACCCCTTGCTGGTTAGATCTGACCATAAACAAATCACTTTGGATATCCACATTCCGCCCCCACTCCCCAGGCAAGGAAACCACTGTGAAAAACATTTCAAAAGCAAACTTCACATTACTTATGACCGGGGTGGAAAGTTTCAAAGCACCCATGCTAAAGGATAATGTTGTCCAAGCTGCAAAATTCTTTACTAATGCATTCTACGGGCACCTACAAAATGCATGGATTGTGCTATCCCAAGGAAAACCAAGACTCACTCCTCCAAGAAAGGGAAACCAGTCTGGTGGACCCTTGCCATAAACAAGCTATACAATAGAAGGAGGAAACTAGTACAGAAAAGAGTAAAATCCCAAGAAGGGAAGACATCACTGATCAATATCAACAAGAAACTACGATCCCTCATAAAATCATCCAAGGTGAGCTTCGAAAGAAAAATTGCCAAGGACTCCAAAGATAACCACAAGGCAGTCATTAGCTATGTCAAAAATCTAAGTGGCAATGCTCAGATCTGCTCAGAGGTAGTGCAGAATGGCACAAAATACACTGAACTGACCGATATCGCCAACATCCTGGCAGACAAGTTCAGTGCAAACTTCACCCCCTCTCACTATGAAAAGGGGCCACAACCATACCAGGAAAATGTAGAGCCCCTGAAATCACAGACACTCAGGTTAAAACAGCCCTCTCCAAAGGCAAAAACACAGCATCAGTGGGACTGGACAGTGTCCCAGGCTGCGTCCTACATGAGCTCAAAGATGAACTAACCCCTCACCTAAACACACTGTTCAAACTCAGCCTCTCCACAGGCTACATACCCATAGAGTGGCGCACATCAACGGTTATTCTGCTCCACAAAGATGGAGCCACAACAGACCCCAGGAACTATCACACTATAAGCCTGACTAGCTTGGTCTGCAAGGCTATGGAGCGCATCATCATGAAACTCATTAACAGAGACATTGGGAACCTCCAAACACTGGACCCTACCCAGTTTGGCTTTGTTAAGGGCAGATCATCTCTCCTAAACCTGGTGGAATTCTTTGAGACAGTAACCAAGGCTATAGACAAGGGAAAGGTGGTGCACACAGCCTACCTAGACCTCACAAAAGCCTACAACACCTTTCCCCATTCTGGTATTATATCCAAGCTCACAAGCCTGAACATAACCCCCTACATCACAAGATGGGTTGCCAACTGGCTCATGGACAGAACCCACATGATGAGAGTTGTGGGAGCTAGGTCCGACTCTAAACTGGTTACAAGTGGCATTCCCCAGGGCTCAGTCCTAACATCCCTCCTGTTCGACATATACTTCTCAGAGGTACAGGCAAGTACAGGAGGACTATGGCTGACCAAGTTCACAGATGACTGCAAACTAGGGGCTATAAGTGACTCTCTGGCTGACAAAGACATCCTCCAAAAGGGTCTCACTGAGACGGATACCTGGTGTCAAAATCACGGTCTCAAGCTAAATGGCAAAAAGTGCATAGTCACCCCCTTTGGAAAAAACAAAAGTACCCACAAACTACCACATAGGTGGTAGTCCCCTAAATACAGAAAACGTAATAAGGGATCTGGGGACCCAAGTAGTTAGTAATCTCTTCTTTGATAATCACATTTCCAAAGTGGTTAGAAAATCCTTCTATGTGGCCCACCTAATCACAAAAGGGTTCACATCCAGATCAAAAGAGGTCATTGTGCCCCTCTACTCATCACTCATCAGATCCATCATAGAGTACAATGCCCCATTTTGAATGTACCTTACAAGACACCTGCAACAGCTGGAAAGACCACAGAAGTACCTCACCAAGAGGATCACTGGCCTCAAACAGATGCCCTATGCAGCTTGACTGAAGAAACTCCAGCTGTACTCTGTTTCATACCGCCTACTCAGAGGTGATCTCTGCCTGACATACAAGGCCATGCCCAACCTAGAAATGATGGACATGCTCCACCTAAAGAAAACCTTATCCCCTTGAGCCACACATTCTAGGGATCTAAACCTCACCACAATAATAAATAGGACGTGCTGGAGGGATAGATTCCTGTCCCATAGACTTCCCATGCTTTGGAACAAGATTCCAATCTACATTAGGCAGAGCTCCTTGCTAACACTCTTCAAGAAAAACCTTGACAAGTGGATGGGAAACAGAAAGATTACCCTGGGGATCACTTCACTGGTGGTGCTGGACAGAGGCACAGGGAACTAATCTAAGGGGGCAGCGACAGCCAACACATTCTGGCTAGGCTTATAAATGCATTCGGGCAGATAGCCTAGTACCAACCTATAAACCTATGAACCTATGCAGGTGTAACTCTGATGTATTAAGCCCATAGTTGCTTAAAAATATCTAAATACATCAGAGTGGCATCTACTCTTCCATTCTTCCATTCTTATCTGTTTTACAGATATGGTATATTGTACAAATTCCATGCAGAATTGAAGGCTGAGATTTGTGGCATCTTTATTCATGGTCTAATAATATTTTGGAAATAAGACTCTTTTTCTAAATTAGTACTAGTCTTACTGACTCTAACAGACCTAATCCCTGAAGGTCATCTGAAATGTGGAGGCAGAAACTTTAGACATTTAGATAGACAAGATCTGTAAGTAATTAAATAAGTAGATCCTCACAGCCTGAATATTTCCTAAGGAACTGGAATTCAGGTATCTTATCCTCTTAAGGAACTGGCCACAGAATCATTATTGAACAGGCTCACTCACAAGTTGTTGCCTCATTGCTTAAGAGAAATCGCTAAAAAACATCTAGTGGATAGCAGAAATAGAAACCAAGCATCCGAATAGGTTAGACTCATGAATCTTCAACATTAATCTTAAATATATATATATATATATATATATATATATATATATATATATATAAATAAATATATATGACCAAACGTCCAGAATCCAAGAAAAACAGAGTTTATTAAAATCTCTAGTACCCTGGCAACTCTGCCTTCACAGAAGTAAAAAAAAACAAATCATACCAACAGACATTATATGCAATAATAAAATTGGTTAATTACCTTCATAAAACAGCTGATACAATATTAATCAAATTAAAATTTTCCAATTACATTCTACATTTATACCAATAGGTGTCAGGGTACTATATTTAAGTATGTAAAGGGTTTCCTTATGCAGAATTTTTTTCTTAATATCCATACAAGCCCCCCATAAAACAACCTGCTCTAAAATAGTACCCAGAAGATTCTCTGGATCACCATTATGACATAACTTAAAATCCAAACCAAGAGGGCTTTCAAGTCTACCATTCATGCAAACTTTCCCCTTTCTATTGAATCTTTACTTGTTTATCTGCACTTAGCTATATCCCACTTTCTTGAAAATAATGGGCAAATCTGTTGCAGCAGTATTTACATTTGGGTAACCATGCCTTACTACTGGAGGTTTGGAAGACCTTTTATGCTTTTCTGGGTCTATGCAACACACTGACTGCTGCCTATAACCAACCTGTATAATAACTTAATTTTACAATCACTGTTTTGCAGTCATAAATCTTATTTCAAAGGAAAACTTGGCAACATGTGGGATTTATGCACTATTAGAGACATAATACATTTTACTGCCTAAATTCAATTTAGTTTACAGATTCCTAAACTGCTTTCCCTTAAAAAAAAAAAAAAAAAGAAAAAAGAAAGAAAAGAAAAAAAGAATTGCAACCATTTTAAAGCCATAACAAGCAACTTGCTACACTTACTAACACATCTCATACTAAGTACTTCAGAGTTTCAGCTGAGCAGTAAATTCATTGTCAGAATTCATAATTCAGTGCAGATACTACACTCTCGCACCACCAGCAGTTTGCACTCCCACACTACAAGCAGTTTGTAAGCTCTAACAACTTGCATCTAGGTCAGCCACCCCATTTGCATTACTGTACTTATGACTTTGCTTCCTCCAGGCTGGATCCCTGCTCCTTTAACTGACACATGACTTTGGCTAACATCGCTCTATAGCGTGTAAATATAAGTTGGTTATAAATGTCACTGATACCTAGGTTACCTTTCTCAGGTCTGAATGACTGAAAAAAGCACCTTGCCATTTCCTTTGAGTCACTGCAGTTTCATAAATGTCCAGAATTGCACTAACTAGATCAATTGAGAAACCTGAAGACTTGTCAAAATGACCAGCTACCTTTCTAAAGTCATCTAAAGTACTTTATTCCATCATATAATGACCCTGTTATGGATTAGCATGGTCTTTTTCACATTACCCTATGTCTGATGGAGATATATCCTCTGTTCTAATCCTTTGAATAGGTTCATAGGTTCATAGGTAGGTACTAGCTATCACCCCAAGAGCCTACGTAAGCCTAGCCAACAAGATTCCCTGGCTTATGCCACCCAAAAAAGATATTTTCCTGTGCCACTGTTGAGCAGAGCCACAGAAGTGATCCCTGAAGTGTATTTCCTATTTCCCATCCACTTATCAAGATTTTTCTTGAAGAGTGCTAATGAAGAACTTTGCTTGACATAGATGGGTAGGTTATTCCAGAGTATGGGAAGTCTCTGGGACAGGAATCTATCCCTCCAGCATGTCCTGTCTATTGTGGTGACAAGATTTATGTCCTTAGAGCATGTAGCTCAGAGGGTTTGGGATTTCTTTAGGTGTAGCATGTCCAACAGCTCTGGGTTTGACATAGCTTTATATGTTAGGCAGAGATCACCTTGGTGTAGGTGATATGCTATGGAGTAAAGCTGGAGGTTTTTGAGATGGCCAGTGTAGGGCATCTGATTGAGGCCAGTAATCCTCATTGTGAGGTACTTCTGTGACCTTTCCAGCTGCTGCTGATGTCTTGTGAGGTACATTTCAAAAGGGCATTGTACTCTATAATGGGTCTAATGAGTGTCAAGTAGAGGGGAACAATGACCTCTTTTTTCCTAGATGAGAACCCTTTTGTGATGAAGTGTGCCATGTAGAAGGATTTCCTGACTACTGTTGTGATGTGATCATCAAAGGAGAGACTACTCTCCACCTGGATCTTCAGGTCTTTTATCACACATTTGGCATTAAGTAGACTGCCGCCTGTGTTGTACTTCATGGGTACAATGTTTTTACCAAAGGGGATGACAATGCGCTTTTTGGCATTGCGTTTGAGGCCATGGCTCTGACACCAGGCATCTGTCTCAGTGAGGCCCTTCTGCAGGATGTCCACATCATTTGGGGACTCAACTATGGCATCTAGTTTGCAGTCACCTGTGAACTTTGTTAGCCAAAGGCCTTCTGTGTTAGCCTGTACTTCAGAGAAGTAGATACCATACAGGAGAGGTCCCAGGACTGAACCCTGTGATACTCCACTTGTCACTGGTTTGAAGTCAGATTTGGAGTCCGCAACTTTTACAGTGTGGGTTCTGTCAGTGAGCCATTTGGCAACCCATCTTGTGACATAGGAATTATACCTAGTTTAATGAGTTTAGCTATAATTCCAGGATGGGGGATGGTGTTGAAAGCCTTGGCGATGTCAAGATAGGCTGTGTGAACTACCTTACCCTCATCTACAGCTTTGGTGACTGCCTCAAAGAAGTTAATCAGGTTCAGGAGGCATGATCTGCCTTTCACAAACCTGAACTGGATGGGGTCCAGAGTTTGGAGATTACCAATGTCTTTGTTTATGAGTTCCATGTTGATACATTCGATGGCCTTACAGACCAAGCCCGTCAAGCTAATAGGGCGATAGTTCCCAGGATCAGTGTTGGCTCCCCCTTTGTGGAGTGGGATTACTGTTGCTGTGTCCATTCAGTGGGCACAAAGCCTAATGTGAGACTATGATTAAACATGGTGCTTAGGTGGGGAGCCAGTTCATTCTGAAGTTCATGTAAAATGCAGCCTGGGATGTTGTCCGATCTCATGGATGCTGTATCTTTGGCTTTTACCTGCATAGTTATGATTACAGGGACTCTGCATTCTTCATGTATAGTTATGGGCCCTTTAGGGGGTGAGAGGGGGGGATAAAGTTAACACTGAACCTATCTACCGTAGAACATTGGCAATATTTGCTGGTTCTGTAGTTTTCATGTCATTGTGCTGTAACTCAGAACAGACCTGGGTGTTGCCATTGAGATTCTTCACATAGCTATAGAATGTTTTGTGGTTGTCCCTAGAATCAGTGGTGATTTTGTTTTCGTAGCTAGCTTTAGAGGATCTTAGAAGGGATCTCAGCTTCTTACTGAGGCTGACCAGGGAACTCCTTCACTCATGGGATCCTACTCTCTTTTGCAACAGTTTCTTACTTATGTTGTAGAGTTTGCTTATGGCAGGGGACCACCAGATTGGCTTCCTTTTTTGGAGGATAGTGTCTTGGTTCTGTTTGGGATAGCACGATCCATGTACTCGTGTAAGTGCTTCTAGAGTGCATCGTAGGATTCAGTAGTCGTAACTATATTCTCCATCTGCATGGGTGTCATGAAGTTCACCACTTCTGTCTTAAGAAGCATGAAGTTGGCTTTGGAGAAATTTGTTACCGTGATTTCCTTAATGGGGGGTGGGGGTGGGATGTCAATATCTAGGGTGATTAGCTTATGTTCGGATCTGACCAACAAGGAGTTGACTTCAGGTATGGAACACTGGTCACTCATGTTGGAAAACTATTAAAAGCAGGGAAATCCTTGATACTAAAATTGATATGAAAAGTTTAAAGTCCACATTTTTGATGAAATTCAGATGGCTTGATAATGGTAAAACATGGCTTTCTTTTCTTTTATAATGATATTGATAGTTGCATCATTCCATATCCCAGTAGAATTTGAACCATGCTTCAAGTTACATCTACATACAGTACTTCCAAATAACCTGAACATAGCAAGAGTTTAGTTTCTTGTAAAACAGAAAGCAGCACACACACACACACACACACACACACACACACACACACACACACACACACACACACACACACACGCACACGCACAGATACACACACACACACACACACACACACACACACACACACACACACACACACACACACACACGCACACACACACACACACACAGACACACACACGTGCACGCACACACACACACCCGCATGAGCACACACGCTCATGCACACACACAGACACACACGTGCATACACACACTCACACAGACACACACACACACACACACACACACACACACACACACACACACACACACACACACACACACACACACACAGTCTCACAAAAAATATGAATTCTAGTTTCTACTAGTTCAATAATACAGGAGTATCTATGCTGAACTTCAAATACTTGCTAAGGATTTTTTTCATGCCCTTACCATGCAAAACTGGTTAGGCTGCATTCTGTATTATACTGAGTGTTATTTCACATCTAGGCATGGATTAAAGCACATGCAGATAGCCACTGATTGTACCTACATCACCAGTTATCAGAAAAATCTGAGTGGGGAAATGAACTCAAGTTTGAGAAAATCTTATAACAACTCACAAATAACTTCTCTTTTCCTAACTTTTGGTGCAGGAGATGGCTTCCTGACTGTGTCCAACATGATCTGGGCTCAGACAGGAGGAAACAAGTTGGGAAGAGGAAGAATAAAGGGACATAGCCCACTCCCCTTCATATTTCATACTTCATACTCCAGACTGAGTATTGCTAACTTCCTGGTGGAGACCAGGAAGCTCACAGATCTTGCCTCAGAGGTGGAGCTGAGATGCCTGAAGAGAACACACCTTGAAGATGGGATGGGATGTCCCTCACTGCCATACCACTGCTTGTTGCTCCCCTACACTCACCAGGTGCATGCATATGGGATGGGAAAACTAAAGAAAAAACATTAAACCACTGCTGATGGCTGTTTGAATGATAGCCCCTCCTGGCTGACCCCCATTTGACCCTCATTCTGGGGATGTAGAATGACTGGGCCATTTAGCCATGGAGGGACCTGATGATCAACAGAGAGAAGGGCAAAGAATGCAAAAATAAATAAATACACGCATACATAACTTTATATTATAGCACCTCTACAGGTTCATAAAACTGTTTTATAGACAATTTCCTAACTATTCAGCATGGAATTCATTAATACAGCATAACCTTTGGGAAGAATAGACTATTGGATTCATCACTTTCCTTTTATTAACTTGTCTCCTTTCTTTCTGTCTCATTTATAGATCCTCTCTCTTTAGCCATTAATATAACCAAATGAGAAGTTTGTTACCGACAATATCAATAGGCAGAAAACCAACAATTCTTTTTTTTCCATCTGAGATGATGCAACACCACAATCAAGTATATTTAGATGTGTGGAGTGGACAGAAAATCCCATAAAAGAAACTAACATTCAGGATATTGTTAGGAGCGATAAAATCTTGTCTGATTTTGCTTTTCATTCTTCATCATTTCCAGATATTAACATCACCATTCTGGCCTTAATATCCAACTGCTGCATCATAACGCTAGCTATCACTTCTCTTCTGTTCCTCTTCCTCTAATTGCTAGCAACTCTGCTTTTTTAGACATCAGTAAAATAATTCCTCACTGTCTCTACCTATTGTCATGATTGTGTCTCGTCTCCTTTAGGTATTGCTACCTCCAGTGTGTGAGAGTTATTTCACATACAACAATGACCATCTTTCTTATAAATTTTCTCTGTATGTAACGTTAGTACAGAAAATATGTGGAAACTTATATGTTAATATATTGTTTACTCATAAACATTAATGAGTGATAAGATTGCAGATACGTTTCCAATATCCACCTTGGAAGATTTGGGTAGACTACTGTACCTTCAGTAAAACCAGCTTGTTCTTTCCAAAGAAAATTATTTTGCAAGCATCTAGTATACTCTTTGAGGCAAGCAGGGATAACATTTTTTGATGCATAAGACGTCTGACTGGGTTAGCAACAGGATGCGATGTGTCAAGGGAATTTGGTGATTTGGGTAATGGAGCTGTTGCATGCTTTTTCCTACCAGGTCTTAAAAAAAAAAACAAAAAAACAGCTCAACAACTTCCACGCTGTAATTAAATGATCACAATTAAGATGGCTTATTAGACAACTTACAAACTATCAATTTTTTAAAGGTAGAAAAACAACTACTAAAACAAAAACAGAAGTTTGGCCATTAATGCACAAGCTATCTAATAAGAGATAGTGAGCATGATTGCTTTTCAGACAGCTTGTAAACTGTCAGTCAAATTATTATTAAAAAAAAAGCTCTCTCTAAAATTAAGAAATTTGACAGGTAGTTTACAAGCTATATAATAAATGATTGAAGTCTTGATCACTTAATGACAACTTGTAAGCATCAGATTTTCTATACCTCCTACAAGTTGGCACCTGATGTTTCATTTGCCCCACCTTTTTTACGGGACTAGAAACAGGTAAATTAATTTGTAAAAGAGCGCCTTATTTTATTTACATAATGTATAGATATGGATGGGGTCATTTACTGCAGTTACCCCAAATACATGACGTCTTTGGTAACAAGTGTGAAAACCTCTGTGTTGCTCTGCAAATCTTCCATTTTTTTCAGTTTTCTTCACTTTCACATCATGCTGCCATTTATGTGAGTCTAACTCTTATTTGATCATACTTGCTATGCATACAAGAGTATTAACTTTTGACCACTACAGATGTCACAGGTCTGAACAACTCTCATTTACTCCAGGTATCCATATAGACTTATTCCAATAGTCCCTCACATAGGCTCACACCCAAGTGAAAACTTCTCTACATAGACAGTTGGCTTCATGAACAAGCAATATACTGTGTAAGAATACAATGTCTGCTAGTAATGAAGAGACAATTACTCCACAATGTATAATTCAAACTGTGCACCACCACCAGCCTGTAACTGAGGTGCTTTAACACAGCATCACAAAAGGGAATGTGCTGCAGTGCAGAGTGTCACACACAAGGGGTCCTGGGAGCTATGGCTATATGTGCTGCACCTGTGGGCCACGGCTGACGGAGGGTTAGAGGTAGGGTAGGCATCTCTGCAAGCCACAGTAGTAATGTAATGCAAAGGCTTGTAGATATGATCTTTAGCTAATAGTATACCTCTTAACCTGTGCATTCTGTGAGCACTGTGTGCATGATAAGTGCAAGATATAGCTGTTGCTGATTCAACACTCTGCAAACAATCAGTTAAATGCAGAGTAATATAGCACACCTCAGAGTCCAGAAGACTCAAATCCACAGTTAGTGTACTCCACTGATCATGTGTTTACGTTTTAGGCAAACTGCATTTTTATATCTGTGTACTCTGTAACTGTATGAAGATCTGTACAGTTATGACATGTGAGGTGGAATCATGAGCATTTGATTTTTTTGGCTCAGCTGTTCCCAGTGCTTTTCCTTCATCAAATCTAAAGAACCCACTTTTCCTTCCTTGGACTGCTTCTGACCATGTTTAGGACCATTGACAAGACAGAGACATTTTGGGGCAGTGTCACACATTGCTGGGGTAGTGTTTTATTCTTTAAGACTTTTCCCCTCTGTGTTTTCATTTTTTTGTCCAAAGGCTGACATACTATCTAATAAGAGATATTGCACTACGTCATATCATCCACATCCTTCAGTGTGACTCAACCAATGCCCCCCCTCCTTATAGACAACACCCCCCCCCCCCAGCAATATCATCAGTCTTGACGAGGGTTGAACATATGCTGATCTCTTATGCTGGCTGGTTTATGTGACATACTTGGGTGCGTGGTGCCCCTCTCATGTTCATCCATCCTGATGAGGAAGCTGACATAAGCTGATCAGGTCTTCCACACTTGGCTTTTCAAGAGGTCAGGCTAGTAATCAAACATATTATCTGGGTCACAGTCATGGCATGAGCCACTGAGTTGGGGTAATATGATGGAAGATTTCATAACAAAAGTTGCAGGATAATAATATACAGTAAGGTAGGTGAAACTATAGCAATTGCAACACAAATAAGTATCTAATGTATGCACAGCAAGGTGATCAATTCTCCATTGCTTGGAGATCTAGAAAGAAAGTCCACCCATATGAGGTTCACAATTCATTTGCATGGGGGGTGCACATCATTTTAAATGTTTGTGCTGTTACATTAGCAAAATCAAACACTATGTGACAACATCCAGTCATAATACAAATACTCCCAGATATTCTTTCACTCTCTGAGTCCTGACAGCTATTATGTCATTAGTAGGGATTCTGAGAAACACTGAAACTTAGGATAATCCCTGTTCTTTCAATATCATATATGGTTTGGTATTGCAGTGGTCTGCCATTACATTCTCTGACATGTGCATGTACCTGGACCTGGTCTGTGTTACTTCACAGCCCTAAATAATTGTTGGGTAGTTGCTGTGCATTCCTACATTGTTGCGCAGAGGCAGGCTACTGCGGTGCATAATTCCATTGTTTTGGGCCAGGAACAGCAAATTATTCCTCCTTCTACCACAGTTCATCTTAATACAGCACACCACATGACATGTATGCACATATATGTGTTAGTACATCAAACCACATGACATGTATGCACATATTTGTGTTAGTACAGTATACCACATAACAGGCATGTTCATATTTGTGTTAGTACAGTACACAACATGATATGTATGCACATATTTGTGTTAGTACAGCCCACCACATGACAGGTATTTACCACACCTCTCAACCTCTTAGAGCAAAAAATCTGTGCAAAACCATAAATAAAAGTGGCACAAAGGTCCAACAATAGGGGCATATTTTCATATTGCTCTTACAAATGTAGAAAGTTGATAAAATAACAGGTTTTGCATTAGCATGACTTGTCTGACAAACATGAAGTCTGAAACTCAAATGTCTGTCATTATTTTCAAACATCAGTCTTGAATTATTTACCACTTATTTACCAGAGAATCACAATTTTATGAAGAATGGACTGGAAATATGATGACAAAATCTGGATCTTCTTCTTCTTCTTCTCCTTTCGGCTTTTCCCGGTTAGGGGTCGCCACAGCGGATCACCTTGTCCGCACATTGAATGGCAGTAGAGTTTTACGGTGTCGAGTTGCCAGCCCGGCGCCCAACCTTCCACAGAAGGCACACTCACACACACACCTAGGGCCAATTTAGAGTGTCCAATCCACCTGCAGCATGTCTTTGGGATGTGGGAGGAAACCGGAGCACCCGGAGGAAACCCACGCGACCACAGGGAGGACATGCAGACTCCGCACAGAAGGCACCCCAGCCGAGGATCGAACCGGAGAACCTCTTGCTGTGAGGCGGCAATGCTAACCACTGCACCACCGTGGCCGCCCCGATGACAAAATCTGGATATTCTGCAAAAATCTGTACAATTGACTTCTGAGCAATCAGGGACCCAGTATTCCTGAATCTCTTGTACCTTCACAAATCAAACAGTCCCATGAATAGTAGAAGAAGAGATCTAAACCTAGTTTAGCAGATCAATAAAACATGGTAGATAGACACATGCATTACTCAGCATCTCCTTCACCTCTAGAATAGACTGCTCCAGCAGTGTGATACACTATCTTCTTTTGAATGGGACCTGGAGAATTGGATGGGTATTCATAAATTCATCCTGAGTTTGACAGGCCTGACCCTCCTTTAGAATGGTGAGAACTGCTCACAAGACTCAGTAGCCTTGTACTTACTATGACTAATATGGTTCTTAAAATGTTAAACAAAAAACATGACAGTTTTGTTTTCATATTCACACCTTTCATTTTCTTCACTCCTACTTACAATGTATGAGCTGCTTCACTGCCAGGCCATGAGGAGAAACAAATTATGCAAGTCACACAGAGGCTTAACTAGGAAATTCACCCCAGGGATCACTTCTGTGGCTCTGCTTGACAGGGGCACAGTAAAATCATTTTCTTGGGGAGCAAAAGCCAGGGTACGATTTGGCTAGGCTTATATAGGCCCTAGGGCCAATAGCCTAGTACCTACCTATGAACCTATGAACCTATGATGTGAAGAAGGCAACCACTCTGGGTGTCAGATGTCAGGGGACATGATCCTTAGTACTGGCATTTGGTTCCTGAATGCTGATATACTGCATATGTCAAAGCTCTTCATCTCTTCATGTGTGGTCTAGAGCCAGCATACCTAGAATACAGTTTTTTGCAAAACAGTACAGTGCTATAACACAACAGCTGCCACAGGCAGCACACATAACATAATATACAGCCAACCACGGCAGCCAGCCTGGACATTATTAGGATCTGTCAAAGAAAATAAAAACTGAGCATCAAGAAGATGCATGTTAACTCAGCAAAAACATGTATTAACTGCAGTGCTGTACACATCAGGCATGGTAACTACTTAGGCTATTGTTTGGAGGAGATTCTTGCCTAACTCGTGCTTCTCAAGTCTGGAGATACTCCAGGTGATAGAAATGGAGGATATCATTGTGTAGCCTGCACTGCTCACCAGTATGGGGGAATCACGCATAACAAAATGATGGCTGCAATGTTATCAGATGCCTATGCCACTCTGTACATGGTCAAGTTACACTGTGCATTAGTCACCCCCATGTCCAACACACAAAATTATTTACACAAATGCATAGGGACACATGGTGGGCTACACTCTCAGGGAGCGGATGACTATGTCAATAGAGGCAAAGACAGGGATCATGGGGAAGGGTGGTCAAATATGATCTCCTCAGTAGTGGGGTGGGGGGGGCAGTATGTAGTTGTATAGTGAAGGGTTGCAATAAGGATTTGCATACCCTTTTTTCTACATGTTTTGTACATTGCCTTTTAGTACTGACAGATTATTGGATTCACTGCCTAGATACATGTTCTGTTTTTGGCACAAGAATGTGCTGGAGGCTCCACTAATTGTCTATGAGTACCTCCTATGTATTTGCATTTAAGAACCCCATAAAACTTCTCATGTCAGCCTACATCCCCAAAACCTTTACTGTAATGCTGTCAACTTTAAAATGAACATATATAACAGAAAAGGAAAAAATATATAACATTCCATCTTACATTGATTTCAAAGGGACTGGGATGATTTATCTGTGGGTTTCAACAACCTTTCCTTATGAAGAAGTATGGTAAAACTTTTTTGTCGAAATTAACTACTAACAGTTCTTATAAATGAACTGCCTGATCTTAAAAATGTATAATCCTACACATCAGCATATAAAAAGAAAAGCAGCAGAAAATAATTATCATAAAAATCTGCTAAAGGTATATGTCTTGCAGGCTAGGCATACATGTAACTAATACATTTTGTAAGCACAGAGTATGTATATGTACATAGGTGGTGGTGCTGTGGTAGCGTTGTCGCCTCACAGTTAGATGTTGCCCGTTCGATTCTCAGTTAGAGCATCTTCTGTGTGGCGACATGCGTGAATGGGCATTCCTTCGTTGAAGGTTGTGCGTTAGGCCCGGCAAGCCAGCACATAAAAATCTACTGCCAATCATTAGCGGACCGGAGTTCCGCTGTGGCGACCCCTAACTGGGAAAAGCCGAAAGACACAAACAAATCAAGCTCAGGCTTTGTTCTCTCCAAAATATTAATTTAACAACCAAATTAATTAATAGGAGTACAGCAAACTGCTACAAGAAATAGATGCATACTATTATTCCAGTAAACTATGCTAATTGCCAATCAAAAGTAGCAAAAAGTACTAATATTTTTTCTACCATAGTGTTATCTTTCTGTTTAAGGATAAAGTGACACACTTTGTTTTCTGTCTAATAGACAACCTCATATTCATTCTCAGAGGGAGATGTGGTTATCAGAGATATAACTCAATCAATAATATCATTAGCCTGACAGATCCTACAAAAAAAAAAAATCCCATACACCAATATCCTGAGAAACCACAGCACAATGAGGAAAGTGCGGAAGTTGTGTATATATTATTTAAGCAACTACATGGTAAGTGGCAGTCTCTCTAGTATTTTATTTTTTAATTTCCCAACATACAGTTCATTACTTTAGCTCAGTTATTCTGAAAGTGTGGCCAGTGCTGAATTGCCTTCTTTTCAAACTTTTTGGTAAACTATTACAAGATACACGATTATTATAGAATGCTCTTCAAAGGGAAAGGGCAAGTAAGCACAAGACTGTATTTGAAAAAAAAAATAGTTTCACTAAAACAATGAACCTGTAAAAACAGCAACCCTTGTTCTAGAAAAAAGACCTATAGTTAGCATACTGTATCTGCTGTGCACTGCATTACAACTGCACACAGCTCTGTGTGAGTGCAGATAAACATTCCAAACACGGATCATTTTGTGTTTTCAGAATGCATTATTTTTATATCCTTACATGTATGCACAAGCTGAAGATGACATAATTGAGAGACCTCCACATAAGTTGATTATGACATAATTGAGAGGCCTCCACATATAATATTGCTTCTATGTACTGGCTTTCAAAACTGCTTTTATAGCGTTTATATTTGGGTTCCTTTTTTAAAATGCATATTTTGGTTGTGTAGCTTGCTAATTCATTACTTTAAACAAAACGCTTTCTGCATGTTTTTTTTTCCAAGATCTCAGTCCACCAAGGGCAGTCTCTTCACACTTGGTGCATTACTTGTTTAAGGGCCCTGACTGCTGCTTTGGAATTGAACAGGCTTGCACATATAATCTTGAAGCTGGCATCTAGCTGCCTTATCTTTTGACTTTTACCAACACTTTGTATGTGCAAGAAAATTCAAACAAAAGCCATATAATATTACAAACCCACTTCATACTAACATGAACAAAAATTAATTTTACCATATACTTTGATGTTAGTATCCTTCAACATATAGATTAATTCATCATACATTACAGAAAGGCATTCCAGTTTTCGGACGTAAAGGGAAAATATATATAGCTGCTTTTTCAGGGTCTACTGTAAAAGCAATAAAATGCTTGGCAGTTTCCTGCTGTGGCAACTGTTGCCCCATGGAATCACACTGTGTTGTAGGTCTTTTACCTTTGTACCTTGTGTGCTTTTATCTGGCAGGTACTTACCACTCATACATTACGGAGGCTGACACGTACGTTTGAAACTTATCTAAGTGAATTCTTCATCCTCCTTCTCTCACTTAGCTGCCCGATCTCCTACTGGTTTCCAGACTAGCACAGCTGACTCCCTGCTTTGTACTTCCTAACTTGTTTGACTTGGTTGTAGTTACACACAAATGAGTGATATTCTCAAGAGACATGAGAATGTTACACATGTTACAGACCACATTGCTGAAATCAGATTTCTCAAAAACTGTTCTTGATTGTGAAGTGCAACTGTCTGTCATTCATTAATTTGACCAGTAATACCAACAAAACAAAAATGTTTGAGATTTCTTTTTCTACCCACATTATTCTTTTTTTACTGTAAAATATTGCCTTATTTTTGGAGCACTTTATCCTTATTGGTGCCTTTATTTGTTAATCAGTAGTCTAAAACACAGCAAGCTGAATATTTACCTGACTCGATGTCAAAGGAAGATTACATTTGTAAGCAAAAAGAGTCAGTTTAGTATCGTTATTTATATGTTCAGTATGATGTATGCTGCCATCAGCTTCATCTTCTTCACCAGCATTCACCTAAACTTATTTATGAATTTTGAAAATCATAGTAAAAATTAACATATACAGATAGCTAGGTTCATAGACATATGCCATCACTATAAATATTGATACAGGATTATATTGTGAAAGGTTGAATACTCAAATAAGATAATTTCAGATATAAGAAAAAAAAGAATCACAAAACACTGAATGACTTATGAGTGAATCACAAAAAAATGAATTCTTCTGTCCTACTAAAAATCCCTATATTAATAAACCCCTGATACAAAACTTAAGATCAAGTGTTGTCTTAGTAGTGGTACTGTTAGTGAAAGGGTTTTTAGTATTGCAATGCGTAGGGTCAGGTTAAGGGTTTAAGTCTAGGTTAGGGTTAGGATTAGCACGTTACTCATGTACTTGGAGGTTAGGGAATGTTAGGGAATATATACTGTCAGCCTCGATCTATAAGTGATATGGTGGGTCATCCAGGAATGAAATAATGATTACCCATCTGATGTTAGTTAGGGAATGTTTACTGTTGGTCTCTGACTATAAGAGATACAGAGGCCAGGTTGGAGAAAATCATAAGATAAGTTAAAAAGACAGGAGCCCTCTTTCTGACCTTAGAAGAAACACACCTATCAAAAAGTGAGCAGCATAAGACATGGATATAAATCATTAGCAAGTTCATCATGGACAGAGAGGCACTGTCCTGATTATAAAGAGATGCAATCTGTTTAAAGTAGGAGATATTGTGGTAGATGAGAAGGGTGAGTATGCAGGAGTTAAAGGAGGAATAAGAAGTTGTAAGATAATGCTAGTCTTGATATATCTGCCATATAAGGTGCCAGTAAGTAGAATAAGGAGAATATAGCTAAGATAGTAGCATTTCAAAAGGGTATGTATTTAGTGATTGGGGGTTCAAATCTAGTGATGAGTACATGGGATGCTGATGGAGATCAAATGTTTCCTCGGACAATATATCGACAATATATGAACAGTATAGGAATATGAATGTTTAGAGATGAAACACAGGAGAAATAGGAACCTGGTCACATATTTTTTGAATGTCAGAGACTAGATCCATCCACAGGACACCTACAGGAGCTATTAGATTATTTATTTATTTGGAGGAGAAATAAGGTTATATAAAAAAATATATATTTCTGTTTGGGGTATGGGGGATCAGGT
This sequence comes from Protopterus annectens, assembly GCF_019279795.1. NCBI lineage: Eukaryota > Metazoa > Chordata > Ceratodontiformes > Protopteridae > Protopterus > Protopterus annectens. The sequence goes on from NC_056745.1 coordinate 1,404,551,699, forward strand.
ACCAGATGAGATGAAATATTTCATAGGGATAATCATGACATGAAACAAAAAGACAATTATGAGATCTTGGAAAAAGTAGGAAACTCCCAAGATAGAATGTTAAAAAAAACTACTGACACATCTAGAAAGAGAGATATGTAAAGGAAAAGTGGAAGCTGGTATAGAAATAAATGGGACCTTTGAGGTTTAAGAGACGACCGAAGAAAGGAGGAGCGAGGTAATGCAGAAGACAGGAGAACATAAAGTACCTCTTTTAAGAGACTAAGGAAGCTTGCTGTTGAACTGTTTTCTGGCTGTCTTGGAGTCTGCAATTGCATATAGTATTAATGGTTTTGCCAAATTACTTTGAATTAGGAAAGGAGGATATTAACAACTTGCTAAATGTTCATTCAGAAGAAATATACTGTCATGCATACATGAATTCTAAAAATTAGAATTTCTGCTGTAGAGCAAAGGTCTCTAAATAGATGGGGCCTCAGAGTTAGAGAAAATTTCTGATACTAAGACTAACACAGCATTTTGCTGTTTGGCATAAAAGGTAGACATTAACAGGTCTGTTATCCACTGACATTAATAAAACTCTTTTCCCCATATACAAAGCCAGGAATCTTCACCATTTTTTTAGCTTTAGAGTTTAATGCTGACATGTTGGTAAGAAGAACACATGTATGCCTTCAACTCTGAGTGCTGTGGAAATGCAGAATTTTAAATTTGCTGGGCCCAGGTGTTATAGACTGCTTTTTGCAGCTCCTATCTATTAGAAGGGACTACATTGTTATCGAATGTAATAACCCTAATAAACTGACTATTAAAACTCAATTAATGATTGAGTAAACTGATGTGTCTCAAGGCTTCCTGCACTCACTGTCAGGAAATCTTTCCTTTTTTTTTACCTACCATCAATCTAACCAACGGTGGGAGGCTTTGTTTAAAGAATGCTATGGATACAGGCTTAACATTAGTTAATAATAAGAGATTGTCTCTCTGTTTTCTCTTTCTATCTCTCTCTGTTCTCTGTTCCCCTCTCTCTCATTTTTTTTACAGTACTATACACTGGGTGTACATCTGTGCTTTCTGTGTGTTTTGTATTTCGTAGTATTAGTATATCTTGTGGGGTCTATATCACATAGTTGAAGTTACATACCTTCGAACACCTACTGGTTGAACCATTATGTTCAAAGTTACATAACTTTGACAACCTAAAAAAAAAAAAACCCACAACGGGCAACAAAATAAACTGTTGTAAGCAGGGGGCAAGCCCCCCTGCACCCCCCACGTGGGGAGCTGCACACCCCACACCTCCCACTACTTAAATATACCAACTCCGAGATTGCACCACATTGAAGTGAATGGAAACGTCCGCCTATGGAGATTTCCATTCAGACTCTCGAACCTTTACAAATTTGAACATATGGTCTCGACCATATGTGGTTCAAACTTGTAAAAGTTCGATGATGTGATAGGAACCCTATCTTGTGCATATAATGGGCCTGATGCATTTATTTGATCTTTCTAGTTTCCTGACCATAATAAGTTTGTCTTACAGGTGGGAACAAATTTAGATATTTGAATAGTAGTTTAGTAGAATTCAGCCTAAGCATTAATAACTGGCCTACTTCAGATAGTGATCTATAGAGCTATAATGATAATCAAATACATTTATAGCCTTTGCTGTGGTTACTAACAATGGAGCAGTTAATATCTTCTAGAACTGTGTTATTCTTTTCCTTCTTTGGTTTGAACACTGGAAATAAAGTTTTACAAAATAAAGGAAAGACAAAATTTGAGGTGGGAGAGTGAGAAATGTTACTCAAGCTGTTTTAGTCCTTAAAACAATACATATTTTTACAGCATTGCATGAAATGCTAATGTAAAGGAAGTACAGTCAAAATAGACTCTTGTGGCATAAATGAACTTAGGGGGTGCTAATTCTGTAGCAGACAATTATTGCAGAACTAATTGGAAGAGGTAGAAAGACAATCTTCACTTCAGTCATAGACAGAACAATTTATTTGGTTTATCCAAGTTGCTAGGATCAGTGTTGATTAAGTGGTTTAATATACGGTCCAAGATTCAACTAATTTGATCTTCTGATTATGCAGAGTTTGAAATTCTGTATAAGCAATTACGTAGTGGGTGACCAAATTGAATGTTATTTGTTTTTTGCTGCAAAGTTCATGGAAATGAACCTAATAGATTTTATAAAGCCCTATTTAAAATGTTGACATTTGGAACACTGTCTGTGTCATTTTTGAGAAACCTTCATACTGTCTTTTATAAGCAGATCTAATACTTCTCATGAACCATGTAGTGAAAAATGCAGGTGCTTAATATGGTCTCAGCAATCAAACAGTCAGTAAGTCAATCAGTCAATCAATCAATTTTATTTTATGTCTATAAAACTAGACACATCACAATATTAAATCAACAACCAGATGAACAAGCAGGATATAATGCACTACACCACATAAACAGTGCTACCTGAGTAACAGTTCAATTAAAAAAAAAACTAAAAAAGGTCTCACAATGCTCTGATGAAGAAGAAGTGTATTTTGAAGCACCTTTTGTAGCATGTATAGAATCACACTGACAAAAACTGCCATGGCAGTGGATCATTCAGATTTGATTGACAGAAAATTAAAATGAACCCAAGGATGCAAGCCAAAACCCAGGGAGCACCAGCAGTTTAAAAATAGTTGAGCTGAACACCTACAAAAGCACATAGGGAACCAAAAGCTTTTCTAAAAAGATGGAACCCAGGTTAGGAAGGTTGTTAAATTATCTTACAAAAATCTAAAACTAGATTTTGTGTTTGATGGGGTGACAATTCCAAGAATAGAAAACAGCTTCTAGGCCCCATTAAGGACCCAGAAGCTGAATGTATGACAGCCCCATTACAGACAGAAAATCTAATGTAGGCCATACTAAGTTTTCTGATGGAAAAAGGTGCATAAATAATTGATCCTCCTCATTTGGTGACATCAAGTCTATGTGATGATGTCTAACACTTTGTCCTGAAATGGTAGCTTATCATTGTGGACCACACTGACATTACACATCCTGGACAACAACTCCAGCATACAGCCCCCATAGACAATGGAGGAAGGTAAGAATAGAAGCTGGAGAACGTCTACATGTGATGAGAGAGGCCATGGCTGCAGTCTTTGTGGGTTAAGTCTGAGCCCATTGGGAAGCATCCAAGAAAGTCTGACTTCTCAGACAGACAGCTGGTTTCTATGAATAAAGCAGTAGTTGTGTAAACCTCTTCACTGAACTACAAGCACATGATGAAAATTATTGGACCAAGTATAGAGCCGAGTGGGACTCTACAACTATAAAATTAAGTCCTGGTTATCTAATGCACATATACTGTTCCACAATCAACGTTAATTTCACCCCACTGCTGTTACAGAAAACCCCTAATGGGAATTAAGGCATCCAGCTTGAAGTGCAAATCTGTACAGCATCTATGATTTTCCCATCTGCCATTTACCTGAGCCTTATATTTTACTTTATTAATTGGACTTATCCGTGTTTAGCTATGGGACTGATGTGGAGCCAAAATGTAAAATAATCTGCTCTAATTCAAGACTTATAAAAAGGATGAAGATAGCATAGACGGTATTCAGCACCCTATTCCCAGAACTACAGACCAAACTAACCCTCAGCAATGCTTAACTCAAACAAATAAGTCCTACCAATATAAGTATTCCTAGTAATGAGTGAACATGCACTAGTGTTTGAAAAAGTACACAACCTTTGATATAATATTAATGCCAACACAAAGCAAACATCTAATGCTAAGTCAGTAGCATCTTCTTAAAATACTAAAACTGTTGTGAAATTCTGTATAAAACCTTTTCCCTAAGGAACAAGTTGCCCACAAAACCTAGTCTATGACTATATCTACTATCCATTAAAAAAAAAAACTTCGACAGGACACTCCATGCACTGGTGATGGATGTTGCAGCTCTCTCCTGGGCAATATAATTTACACTGATAATATCAAAACTAAGAGAAATAGCTAGCAAAACTCTCATCACAGCTTCATCCTGTGCTGTTTAAATTCCAAAACCATAATCGATGCAGTCCACCCTCCACAAATTCATCCATAAGTCCTGCCTCAGGAGGCATACCAGTTACCCAAAGATAATATTCAGCTACCAGCACATATATCAGCTATTCCATTTTAGATAAGTGCAGTCTGCATTCACAAGATATGAAAGTCAGTGTAAAGAGGAGTTGCTGTAGGTGAACAGACATTATGTTGCAAAAGGATCACAGAAATAAGCAAACTCCCAGGAGCAGGGTATAAGAAATGTCAAGCTTGGCTCATTGGCTGTCTCATACTTTTGTTATTCTCTCTACTTTAGACTGAGACTTCCGGCTTAAGTACTGCTGAATGAGGCCCATGTGGGCTCAAGCAAAATATAAAATTAGGAAATTAATTAGTTGCATTATAGAACCTTAGCACTGAACCAACTGCCAACTGTTCAGCAGTTTTCTAACAAAGAATGTTTAAGTTGTAACCCAGCTATTCATAGTAGAAATGAGATTACTGTAAATGGAAATTCTGTATCTTTAATCATTAAGTAATAATTACATTCATAAAGTTCTTCCAGTGAGAAATCCTACAGAATACTTGCAGGTTGTTTCATGACAAGTGTTAAACAGGTGGCCCCTACAAATTAATTTAATCCACTTTTCACATAAATGCATTTGTTGTGGGAGACGTATGAAGTGGGAGCATCTGTTTAGAGAACTGTAATATATCCTTGATATACACTCTTTATTAACAAGGCTAAGAGCTAATTGTCAGATTCCTGCATCTGTGGTTGGTGTTTAGATGACTTTGTCAGCAGATAGGCAGCCCTTTTGGGACTAAGCAAAAGTACTGTACTAATATTGATGGTACAGCTCTGTGATAAGCTGCCTTACATTTTCAGTATTAAGAACAACTTTTCTGGACCATAGCACAGATGTGTGCCCCAAGGAACCAGGGTTCAGACAGTGAACCTGAGCAGCCAAGGATGTAGGTAGGGAGCAGTAGGTGTCAATAGCAAATTCCAGCTCACCTATCTAAAAGAAAGGGTATCATCCATTCTGCAGCTTGAGAAGGTAGATGGTTGAATGATAGTGTCAGTCATGGGAGTAGGTGTGATATGGTCCTGCGAAGGAGTTCTTATTGGATACAGGAGTAAGTGAGATATGGTCCTGCTAAGGAGTTCATGTTGGGAGCAGGTGTAAGGGGGGTACATTCCTGCTGAGGAGTTCATGTTGGACACAGGAGTAAGTGAGATATGGTCCTGCTAAGGAGTTCATGTTGGGCACAGGTGTAAGGGGGATATGTTCCTGCTGAGGAGTTCATGTTGGACACAGGAGTAAGTGAGATATGGTCCAGCTAAGGAGTTCATGTTGGGCATAGGTGTAAGGGGGATATAATTCTGCTGAGGAGTTAATGTTGGACACAGGTGTAAGAGTGATATTTTCCTGCTGAGGAGTTCATGGCAGGCATAGTAGTAAGGGTGATACGGTCTTGCTAAGGAGTTCATGTTGGGCACAGGTGTAAGGGGGATATGTTCCTGCTGAGGAGTTCATGACAGGCACAGAAGTAAGTGAGATATGGTTCTGCTAAGGAGTTCATGGCAGGCACAGAAGTAAGGGTAATATGGTCCTGCTAAAGAGTTCATGTTAGACACAGGTGTAAGGGTGGTATGTTCCTGCTGAGAAGTTCATGTCAGGCATAGACATAAGTGAGATATGGTCCTGCTAAGGAGTTCATGGCAGGCACAGAAGTAAGGATGATATGATCCTGCTAAGGAGTTCATGTTGGGCACAGGTATAAGGGTGGTACGGTCCTGCTAAGAAGTTCATGGCAGGCACAGAAGTAAGGGTGATATGGTCTTGCTAAAGAGTTCATGGCAGGCACAGAAGTAAGGGTGATATGGTCCTACTAAGGAGTTCATGATGGACACAGGTGTAAGGGTGATATGGTCCTGCTAAGGAGTTCATGTCAGGCACAGGTGAAAGGGTGATATGGTCCTGCTAAGGAGTTCATGTTGGGCACAGGTGTAAGGGTGATATGGTCCTGCTAAGGAGTTCATGTTGGGCACAGGTGTAAGGGTGGTATTGTCCTGCTAAAGAGTTCATGGCAGGTGCAGAAGTAAGGGTGATATGGTCCTGCTAAGGAGTTCATGATGAACACAGCTGTAAGGCTGATATGGTCCTGCTAAGTAGTTCATGTTGGACACAGGTGTAAGGGTGATATGGTCCTGCTAAGGAGTTCATGTCAGGCACAGGTGAAAGGGTGATATGGTCCTGCTAAGGAGTTCATGTTGGGCACAGGTGTAAGGGTGATATGGTCCTGCTAAGGAGTTCATGTTGGGCACAGGTGTAAGGGTGGTATTGTCCTGCTAAAGGGTTCATGGCAGGTGCAGAAGTAAGGGTGATATGGTCCTGCTAAGGAGTTCATGTTGGGAACATGTGTAAGGGTGATACAGTTCTGCTAAGGACTTCATGTTTGGCACAGGTGTAAGAGAGATACAGTCCTGTTAAGGAGTTCATGGCAGGCACAGAAGTAAGGGTGATACGTTCCTGCTAAGGAGTTCATGTTGGACACAGGTGTAAGGGTGATACGTTCCTGCTGAGAAGTTCATGGCAGGCACAGAAGTAAGTGAGATATCGTCCTGCTAAGGAGTTCATGGCAGCCACAGAAGTAAGGGTGATATGGTCCTGCTAAGGAGTTCATGTTGGGCACAGATATGAGGGTGATACATTCCTGCTGAGGAGTTTATAGCAAGTACAGAAGTAAGTGAGCTATGGTCCTGCTAAGGTGTTCATGGCAGGCACAGAGGTAAGAGTGATATGGTCCTGCTAAGGAGTTCATATTGGACACAGGTGTAAGGGTGATATGTTCCTGCTGAGGAGTTCATGGCAGGCACAGAAGTAAGTGAGATATGGTCCTGCTAAGGAGTTCATAGCAGGCACAGAAGTAAAGGTGATATGGTTCTGCTAAGGACTTCATGTTGGACACAGGTGTAAGGGTGATACGTTCCTGCTAAGGAGTTCATGTTGGACATAAGTGTAAGGGTGATATGTTCCTGGCGAGGAGTTCATGGTAGGCACAGAAGTAAGTGAGATATGGTCCTGCTAAGGAGATCATGGCAGGCATACAAGGAAGGGTGATATGTTCCTGCTAAGGAGTTCATGTTGCACACAGGAGTATGGGTGATACATTCCTGCTTAGGAGTTCAAGTTGGACACAGGTGTAAGGGTGATATGGTCCTGCTAAGGAGTTCATGTCAGGCACAGGTGTACGGGTGATGTGGTCCTGCTAAGGAGTTCATGTTGGGCACAGGTGTAAGGGTGGTATTGTCCTGCTAAGGAGTTCATGGCAGGCACAGAAGTAAGGGTGATATGGTCCTGCTAAGGAGTTCATGTTGGGCACAGGTGTAAGGGTGATACAGTTCTGCTAAGGAGTTCATGTTGGGCACAGGTGTAAGGGTGGTATTGTCCTGCTAAAGAGTTCATGGCAGGTGCAGAAGTAAGGGTGATATGGTCCTGCTAAGGAGTTCATGTTGGGAACATGTGTAAGGGTGATACAGTTCTGCTAAGGACTTCATGTTTGGCACAGGTGTAAGAGAGATACAGTCCTGTTAAGGAGTTCATGGCAGGCACAGAAGTAAGGGTGATACGTTCCTGCTAAGGAGTTCATGTTGGACACAGGTGTAAGGGTGATACGTTCCTGCTGAGAAGTTCATGGCAGGCACAGAAGTAAGTGAGATATCGTCCTGCTAAGGAGTTCATGGCAGCCACAGAAGTAAGGGTGATATGGTCCTGCTAAGGAGTTCATGTTGGGCACAGATATGAGGGTGATACATTCCTGCTGAGGAGTTTATAGCAAGTACAGAAGTAAGTGAGCTATGGTCCTGCTAAGGTGTTCATGGCAGGCACAGAGGTAAGAGTGATATGGTCCTGCTAAGGAGTTCATATTGGACACAGGTGTAAGGGTGATATGTTCCTGCTGAGGAGTTCATGGCAGGCACAGAAGTAAGTGAGATATGGTCCTGCTAAGGAGTTCATAGCAGGCACAGAAGTAAAGGTGATATGGTTCTGCTAAGGACTTCATGTTGGACACAGGTGTAAGGGTGATACGTTCCTGCTAAGGAGTTCATGTTGGACATAAGTGTAAGGGTGATATGTTCCTGGCGAGGAGTTCATGGTATGCACAGAAGTAAGTGAGATATGGTCCTGCTAAGGAGATCATGGCAGGCATACAAGGAAGGGTGATATGTTCCTGCTAAGGAGTTCATGTTGCACACAGGAGTATGGGTGATACATTCCTGCTTAGGAGTTCAAGTTGGACACAGGTGTAAGGGTGATATGGTCCTGCTAAGGAGTTCATGTCAGGCACAGGTGTACGGGTGATGTGGTCCTGCTAAGGAGTTCATGTTGGGCACAGGTGTAAGGGTGGTATTGTCCTGCTAAGGAGTTCATGGCAGGCACAGAAGTAAGGGTGATATGGTCCTGCTAAGGAGTTCATGTTGGGCACAGGTGTAAGGGTGATACAGTTCTGCTAAGGAGTTCATGTTGGGCACAGGTGTAAGGGTGATACAGTCCTGCTAAGGTGTTCATGGCAGGCACAGAAGTAAGGGTGATACATTCCTGCTAAGGAGTTCATGTTGGACACAGGTGTAAGGGTGATATGTTCCTGCTGAGGAGTTCATAGCAGGCACAGAAGTAAGTGAGATATGGTCCTGCTAAGGAGTTCATGGCAGGCACAGAAGTAAGGGTGATATGGTCCTGCTAAGGAGTTCATGTTGCACACAGGTGTAAGGGTGATAAGTTCCTGCTAAGTAGTTAATGGCAGGCACAGAAGTAAGTGAGATATGGTCTTGCTAAGGAGTTCATGGCAGGCACAGAAGTAAGGGTGATATGGTCCTGCTAAGGAGTTCATGTTGGGCACATGTATAAGGGTGATACATTCCTGTTGAGGAGTTTATGACAGGTACAGAAGTAAGTGAGATATGGTCCTGCTAAGGAGTTCATGGCAGGCACAGAAGTAAGGGTGATATGGTCCTACTAAGGAGTTCATGTTGGGCACAGGTGTAAAAGTGATACAGTCCTGCTAAGGAGTTCATGTTGCACACAGGTGTAAGGGTGATAAGTTCCTGCTAAGTAGTTAATGGCAGGCACAGAAGTAAGTGAGATATGGTCCTGCTAAGGAGTTCATGGCAGGCACAGAAGTAAGGGTGATATGGTCCTGCTAAGTAGTTCATGTTGGACACAGGTGTAAGGGTGATATGGTCCTGTTAAGGAGTTCATGTCAGGCACAGGTGTAAGGGTGATATGGTCCTGCTAAGGAGTTCATGTTGGGCACAGGTGTAACGGTGATATGGTCCTGCTAAGGAGTTCATGTTGGACACAGGTGTAAGGGTGATACGTTCCTGCTAAAGAGTTAATGTTGGACATAGGTGTAAGGGTGATATGTTCCTGCCGAGGAATTCGTGGCAGGCACAGAAGTAAGGGTGATATGGTCCTACTAAGGAGTTCATGTTGGGCACAGGTGTAAAAGTGATACAGTCCTGCTAAGGAGTTCATGTTGAACACAGGTGTAAGGGTGATACGGTCCTGCTAAGTAGTTCATGTTGGACACAGGTGTAAGGGTGATATGGTCCTGCTAAGGAGTTCATGTTGGGCACAGGTGTAAGGGTGATATGGTCCTGCTAAGGAGTTCATGTTGGACACAGGTGTAAGGGTGATACGTTCCTGCTAAAGAGTTAATGTTGGACATAGGTGTAAGGGTGATATGTTCCTGCTGAGGAGTTCGTGGCAGGCACAGAAGTAAGTGAGATATGGTCCTGCTAATGAGTTCATGGCAGGCACAGACGGAAGGGTGATATGGTTCTGCTTAGGAGTTCATGTTGGACACAGGTGTAAGGGTGATACGTTCCTGCTAAGGAGTTCATGTTTGACATAGGTATAAGGGTGATATGTACCTGCTGAGGAGTTCATGGCAGTCACAGAAGTAAGTGAGATATGGTCCTGCTAAGGAGTTCATGGCAGGCACACAAGGAGGGGTGATATGTTCCTGCTAAGGAGTTCATGTTGCACACAGGAGTAAGGGTGATACATTCCTGCTAAGGAGTTCATGTTGTAAACAGGTGTAAGGGTGATATGTTCCTGCTAAGGAGTTTATGTTGTACACAGATATAAGGGTGATATGGTCCTGCTAAGGGGTTCATGTTGGACACAGGTGTAAGGGTGATATGGTCCTGCTAAGGAGTTCATGTTGGACACAAGTGTAAGGGTGATATGTTTCCGCTGAGGAGTTCATGACAGGCAGAGAAGTAAAGGTGATATGGTCCTGTTAAGGAGTTCATGTTGGACACAGGTTTAAGGGTGATATGGTCCTGCTAAAGAGTTCATGTTGGCCACAGGTGTAAGGGTGGTATGGTCCTGCTAAGGAGTTCATGCTGGACACAGGTGTAAGGGTGGTATTGTCCTGCTAAGGAGTTCATGGCAGGCACAGAAGTAAGGGTGATATGGTCCTGCTAAGGAGTTCATGTTGGGCACAGGTGTAAGGGTGATACAGTTCTGCTAAGGAGTTCATGTTGGGCACAGGTGTAAGGGTGATACAGTCCTGCTAAGGTGTTCATGGCAGGCACAGAAGTAAGGGTGATACATTCCTGCTAAGGAGTTCATGTTGGTCACAGGTGTAAGGGTGATATGTTCCTGCTGAGGAGTTCATAGCAGGCACAGAAGTAAGTGAGATATGGTCCTGCTAAGGAGTTCATGGCAGGCACAGAAGTAAGGGTGATATGGTCCTGCTAAGGAGTTCATGTTGGGCACAGGTATAAGGGTGATACATTCCTGCTGAGGAGTTTATGACAAGTACAGAAGTAAGTGAGATATGGTCCTGCTAAGGAGTTCATGGCAGGCACAGAAGTAAGGGTGATATGGTCCTACTAAGGAGTTCATGTTGGGCACAGGTGTAATAGTGATACAGTCCTGCTAAGGAGTTCATGTTGAACACAGGTGTAATGGTGATATGGTCCTGCTAAGTAGTTCATGTTGGACACAGGTGTAAGGGTGATATGGTCCTGCTAAGGAGTTCATGTCAGGCACAGGTGTAAGGGTGATATGGTCCTACTAAGGAGTTCATGTTGGGCACAGGTGTAAGGGTGATATGGTCCTGCTAAAGAGTTCATGTTGGACACAGGTGTAAGGGTGATACATTCCTGCTAAAGAGTTAATGTTGGACATAGGTGTAAGGGTGATATGTTCCTGCTGAGGAGTTCATGGCAGGCACAGAAGTAAGTGAGATATGGTCCTGCTAATGAGTTCATGTTGGGCACAGGTGTAAGTGTGGTATTGTCCTGCTAAAGAGTTCATGGCAGGTGCAGAAGTAAGGGTGATATGGTCCTGCTAAGGAGTTCATGTTGGGAACAGGTGTAAGGGTGATACAGTTCTGCTAAGGAGTTCATGTTTGGCACAGGTGTAAGAGTGATACAGTCCTGTTAAGGAGTTCATGGCAGGCACAGAAGTAAGGGTGATACGTTCCTGCTGAGGAGTTCATGTTGGACACAGGTGTAAGGGTGATACGTTCCTGCTGAGAAGTTCATGGCAGGCACAGAAGTAAGTGAGATATGGTCCTGCTAAGGAGTTCATGGTAGCCACAGAAGTAAGGGTGATATGGTCCTGCTAAGGAGTTCATGTTGGGCACAGATATAAGGGTGATACATTCCTGCTGAGGAGTTTATGGCAAGTACAGAAGTAAGTGAGATATGGTCCTGCTAAGGAGTTCATGGCAGGCACAGAGGTAAGAGTGATATGGTCCTCCTAAGGAGTTCATGTTGGACACAGGTGTAAGGGTGATACATTCCTGTTAAAGAGTTCATGTTGGACATACGTGTAAGGGTGATATGTTCCTGCTGAGGAGTTCATGGCAGACACAGAAGTAAGTGAGATATGGTCCTGCTAAGGAGTTCATGGCAGGCATACAAGGAAGGGTGATATGTTCCTGCTAAGGAGTTCATGTTGCACACAGGAGTATGGGTGATACATTCCTGCTTAGGAGTTCAAGTTGGACACAGGTGTAAGGGTGATATGGTCCTGCTAAGGAGTTCATGTCAGGCACAGGTGTAAGGGTGATATGGTCCTGCTAAGGAGTTCATGTTGGGCACAGGTGTAAGGGTGATGTGGTCCTGCTAAGGAGTTCATGCTGGGCACAGGTGTAAGGGTGATACGTTCCTGCTGAGGAGTTCATGTTGGACACAGGAGTAAGTGAGATATGGTCCTGCTAAGGAGTTCATGTTGGGCACAGGTGTAAGGGGGATATGTTCCTGCTGAGGAGTTCATGTTGGACACAGGAGTAAGTGAGATATGGTCCAGCTAAGGAGTTCATGTTGGGCATAGGTGTAAGGGGGATATAATTCTGCTGAGGAGTTAATGTTGGACACAGGTGTAAGAGTGATATTTTCCTGCTGAGGAGTTCATGGCAGGCACAGTAGTAAGGGTGATACGGTCTTGCTAAGGAGTTCATGTTGGGCACAGGTGTAAGGGTGATATGTTCCTGCTGAGGAGTTCATGGCAGGCACAGAAGTAAGTGAGATATGGTCCTGCTAAGGAGTTCATAGCAGGCACAGAAGTAAAGGTGATATGGTTCTGCTAAGGACTTCATGTTGGACACAGGTGTAAGGGTGATACGTTCCTGCTAAGGAGTTCATGTTGGACATAAGTGTAAGGGTGATATGTTCCTGGCGAGGAGTTCATGGTAGGCACAGAAGTAAGTGAGATATGGTCCTGCTAAGGAGATCATGGCAGGCATACAAGGAAGGGTGATATGTTCCTGCTAAGGAGTTCATGTTGCACACAGGAGTATGGGTGATACATTCCTGCTTAGGAGTTCAAGTTGGACACAGGTGTAAGGGTGATATGGTCCTGCTAAGGAGTTCATGTCAGGCACAGGTGTACGGGTGATGTGGTCCTGCTAAGGAGTTCATGTTGGGCACAGGTGTAAGGGTGGTATTGTCCTGCTAAGGAGTTCATGGCAGGCACAGAAGTAAGGGTGATATGGTCCTGCTAAGGAGTTCATGTTGGGCACAGGTGTAAGGGTGATACAGTTCTGCTAAGGAGTTCATGTTGGGCACAGGTGTAAGGGTGGTATTGTCCTGCTAAAGAGTTCATGGCAGGTGCAGAAGTAAGGGTGATATGGTCCTGCTAAGGAGTTCATGTTGGGAACATGTGTAAGGGTGATACAGTTCTGCTAAGGACTTCATGTTTGGCACAGGTGTAAGAGAGATACAGTCCTGTTAAGGAGTTCATGGCAGGCACAGAAGTAAGGGTGATACGTTCCTGCTAAGGAGTTCATGTTGGACACAGGTGTAAGGGTGATACGTTCCTGCTGAGAAGTTCATGGCAGGCACAGAACTAAGTGAGATATCGTCCTGCTAAGGAGTTCATGGCAGCCACAGAAGTAAGGGTGATATGGTCCTGCTAAGGAGTTCATGTTGGGCACAGATATGAGGGTGATACATTCCTGCTGAGGAGTTTATAGCAAGTACAGAAGTAAGTGAGCTATGGTCCTGCTAAGGTGTTCATGGCAGGCACAGAGGTAAGAGTGATATGGTCCTGCTAAGGAGTTCATATTGGACACAGGTGTAAGGGTGATATGTTCCTGCTGAGGAGTTCATGGCAGGCACAGAAGTAAGTGAGATATGGTCCTGCTAAGGAGTTCATAGCAGGCACAGAAGTAAAGGTGATATGGTTCTGCTAAGGACTTCATGTTGGACACAGGTGTAAGGGTGATACGTTCCTGCTAAGGAGTTCATGTTGGACATAAGTGTAAGGGTGATATGTTCCTGGCGAGGAGTTCATGGTATGCACAGAAGTAAGTGAGATATGGTCCTGCTAAGGAGATCATGGCAGGCATACAAGGAAGGGTGATATGTTCCTGCTAAGGAGTTCATGTTGCACACAGGAGTATGGGTGATACATTCCTGCTTAGGAGTTCAAGTTGGACACAGGTGTAAGGGTGATATGGTCCTGCTAAGGAGTTCATGTCAGGCACAGGTGTACGGGTGATGTGGTCCTGCTAAGGAGTTCATGTTGGGCACAGGTGTAAGGGTGGTATTGTCCTGCTAAGGAGTTCATGGCAGGCACAGAAGTAAGGGTGATATGGTCCTGCTAAGGAGTTCATGTTGGGCACAGGTGTAAGGGTGATACAGTTCTGCTAAGGAGTTCATGTTGGGCACAGGTGTAAGGGTGATACAGTCCTGCTAAGGTGTTCATGGCAGGCACAGAAGTAAGGGTGATACATTCCTGCTAAGGAGTTCATGTTGGACACAGGTGTAAGGGTGATATGTTCCTGCTGAGGAGTTCATAGCAGGCACAGAAGTAAGTGAGATATGGTCCTGCTAAGGAGTTCATGGCAGGCACAGAAGTAAGGGTGATATGGTCCTGCTAAGGAGTTCATGTTGCACACAGGTGTAAGGGTGATAAGTTCCTGCTAAGTAGTTAATGGCAGGCACAGAAGTAAGTGAGATATGGTCTTGCTAAGGAGTTCATGGCAGGCACAGAAGTAAGGGTGATATGGTCCTGCTAAGGAGTTCATGTTGGGCACATGTATAAGGGTGATACATTCCTGTTGAGGAGTTTATGACAGGTACAGAAGTAAGTGAGATATGGTCCTGCTAAGGAGTTCATGGCAGGCACAGAAGTAAGGGTGATATGGTCCTACTAAGGAGTTCATGTTGGGCACAGGTGTAAAAGTGATACAGTCCTGCTAAGGAGTTCATGTTGCACACAGGTGTAAGGGTGATAAGTTCCTGCTAAGTAGTTAATGGCAGGCACAGAAGTAAGTGAGATATGGTCCTTCTAAGGAGTTCATGGCAGGCACAGAAGTAAGGGTGATATGGTCCTGCTAAGTAGTTCATGTTGGACACAGGTGTAAGGGTGATATGGTCCTGTTAAGGAGTTCATGTCAGGCACAGGTGTAAGGGTGATATGGTCCTGCTAAGGAGTTCATGTTGGGCACAGGTGTAACGGTGATATGGTCCTGCTAAGGAGTTCATGTTGGACACAGGTGTAAGGGTGATACGTTCCTGCTAAAGAGTTAATGTTGGACATAGGTGTAAGGGTGATATGTTCCTGCTGAGGAGTTCGTGGCAGGCACAGAAGTAAGGGTGATATGGTCCTACTAAGGAGTTCATGTTGGGCACAGGTGTAAAAGTGATACAGTCCTGCTAAGGAGTTCATGTTGAACACAGGTGTAAGGGTGATACGGTCCTGCTAAGTAGTTCATGTTGGACACAGGTGTAAGGGTGATATGGTCCTGCTAAGGAGTTCATGTTGGGCACAGGTGTAAGGGTGATATGGTCCTGCTAAGGAGTTCATGTTGGACACAGGTGTAAGGGTGATACGTTCCTGCTAAAGAGTTAATGTTGGACATAGGTGTAAGGGTGATATGTTCCTGCTGAGGAGTTCGTGGCAGGCACAGAAGTAAGTGAGATATGGTCCTGCTAATGAGTTCATGGCAGGCACAGAAGGAAGGGTGATATGGTTCTGCTTAGGAGTTCATGTTGGACACAGGTGTAAGGGTGATACGTTCCTGCTAAGGAGTTCATGTTTGACATAGGTATAAGGGTGATATGTACCTGCTGAGGAGTTCATGGCAGTCACAGAAGTAAGTGAGATATGGTCCTGCTAAGGAGTTCATGGCAGGCACACAAGGAGGGGTGATATGTTCCTGCTAAGGAGTTCATGTTGCACACAGGAGTAAGGGTGATACATTCCTGCTAAGGAGTTCATGTTGTAAACAGGTGTAAGGATGATATGTTCCTGCTAAGGAGTTTATGTTGTACACAGATATAAGGGTGATATGGTCCTGCTAAGGGGTTCATGTTGGACACAGGTGTAAGGGTGATATGGTCCTGCTAAGGAGTTCATGTTGGACACAAGTGTAAGGGTGATATGTTTCCGCTGAGGAGTTCATGACAGGCAGAGAAGTAAAGGTGATATGGTCCTGTTAAGGAGTTCATGTTGGACACAGGTTTAAGGGTGATATGGTCCTGCTAAAGAGTTCATGTTGGCCACAGGTGTAAGGGTGGTATGGTCCTGCTAAGGAGTTCATGCTGGACACAGGTGTAAGGGTGGTATTGTCCTGCTAAGGAGTTCATGGCAGGCACAGAAGTAAGGGTGATATGGTCCTGCTAAGGAGTTCATGTTGGGCACAGGTGTAAGGGTGATACAGTTCTGCTAAGGAGTTCATGTTGGGCACAGGTGTAAGGGTGATACAGTCCTGCTAAGGTGTTCATGGCAGGCACAGAAGTAAGGGTGATACATTCCTGCTAAGGAGTTCATGTTGGTCACAGGTGTAAGGGTGATATGTTCCTGCTGAGGAGTTCATAGCAGGCACAGAAGTAAGTGAGATATGGTCCTGCTAAGGAGTTCATGGCAGGCACAGAAGTAAGGGTGATATGGTCCTGCTAAGGAGTTCATGTTGGGCACAGGTATAAGGGTGATACATTCCTGCGGAGGAGTTTATGACAAGTACAGAAGTAAGTGAGATATGGTCCTGCTAAGGAGTTCATGGCAGGCACAGAAGTAAGGGTGATATGGTCCTACTAAGGAGTTCATGTTGGGCACAGGTGTAATAGTGATACAGTCCTGCTAAGGAGTTCATGTTGAACACAGGTGTAATGGTGATATGGTCCTGCTAAGTAGTTCATGTTGGACACAGGTGTAAGGGTGATATGGTCCTGCTAAGGAGTTCATGTCAGGCACAGGTGTAAGGGTGATATGGTCCTACTAAGGAGTTCATGTTGGGCACAGGTGTAAGGGTGATATGGTCCTGCTAAAGAGTTCATGTTGGACACAGGTGTAAGGGTGATACATTCCTGCTAAAGAGTTAATGTTTGACATAGGTGTAAGGGTGATATGTTCCTGCTGAGGAGTTCATGGCAGGCACAGAAGTAAGTGAGATATGGTCCTGCTAATGAGTTCATGTTGGGCACAGGTGTAAGTGTGGTATTGTCCTGCTAAAGAGTTCATGGCAGGTGCAGAAGTAAGGGTGATATGGTCCTGCTAAGGAGTTCATGTTGGGAACAGGTGTAAGGGTGATACAGTTCTGCTAAGGAGTTCATGTTTGGCACAGGTGTAAGAGTGATACAGTCCTGTTAAGGAGTTCATGGCAGGCACAGAAGTAAGGGTGATACGTTCCTGCTGAGGAGTTCATGTTGGACACAGGTGTAAGGGTGATACGTTCCTGCTGAGAAGTTCATGGCAGGCACAGAAGTAAGTGAGATATGGTCCTGCTAAGGAGTTCATGGTAGCCACAGAAGTAAGGGTGATATGGTCCTGCTAAGGAGTTCATGTTGGGCACAGATATAAGGGTGATACATTCCTGCTGAGGAGTTTATGGCAAGTACAGAAGTAAGTGAGATATGGTCCTGCTAAGGAGTTCATGGCAGGCACAGAGGTAAGAGTGATATGGTCCTCCTAAGGAGTTCATGTTGGACACAGGTGTAAGGGTGATACATTCCTGTTAAAGAGTTCATGTTGGACATACGTGTAAGGGTGATATGTTCCTGCTGAGGAGTTCATGGCAGACACAGAAGTAAGTGAGATATGGTCCTGCTAAGGAGTTCATGGCAGGCATACAAGGAAGGGTGATATGTTCCTGCTAAGGAGTTCATGTTGCACACAGGAGTATGGGTGATACATTCCTGCTTAGGAGTTCAAGTTGGACACAGGTGTAAGGGTGATATGGTCCTGCTAAGGAGTTCATGTCAGGCACAGGTGTAAGGGTGATATGGTCCTGCTAAGGAGTTCATGTTGGGCACAGGTGTAAGGGTGATGTGGTCCTGCTAAGGAGTTCATGCTGGGCACAGGTGTAAGGGTGATACGTTCCTGCTAAGGAGTTCATGTTGGACATAGGTGTAAGGGTGATATGTTCCTGCCGAGGAGTTCATGGCAGGCACAGAAGTAAGTGAGATATGGTCCTGCTAAGGAGTTCATGGCAGGCATACAAGGAAGGGTGATATGTTCCTGCTAAGGAGTTCATGTTGCACACAGGAGTATGGGTGATACATTCCTGCTTAGGAGTTCAAGTTGGACACAGGTGTAAGGGTGATATGGTCCTGCTAAGGAGTTCATGTCAGGCACAGGTGTAAGGGTGATATGGTCCTGCTAAGAAGTTCATGTTGGGCACAGGTGTAAGGGTGATGTGGTCCTGCTAAGGAGTTCATGCTGGGCACAGGTGTAAGGGTGATACAGTCCTGCTAAGGTGTTCATGGCAGGCACAGAAGTAAGGGTGATACATTCCTGCTAAGGAGTTCATGTTGGACACAGGTGTAAGGGTGATATGTTCCTGCTGAGGAGTTCATAGCAGGCACAGAAGTAAGTGAGATATGGTCCTGCTAAGGAGTTCATGGCAGGCACAGAAGTAAGGGTGATATGGTCCTGCTAAGGAGTTCATGTTGCACACAGGTGTAAGGGTGATAAGTTCCTGCTAAGTAGTTAATGACAGGCACAGAAGTAAGTGAGATATGGTCCTGCAAAGGAGTTCATGGCAGGCACAGAAGTATGGGTGATATGGTCCTGCTAAGGAGTTCATGTTGGGCACAGGTATAAGGGTGATACATTCCTGCTGAGGAGTTTATGACAGGTACAGAAGTAAGTGAGATATGGTCCTGCTAAGGAGTTCATGGCAGGCACAGAAGTAAGGGTGATATGGTCCTACTAAGGAGTTCATGTTGGGCACAGGTGTAAAAGTGATACAGTCCTGCTAAGGAGTTCATGTTGAACACAGGTGTAAGGGTGATATGGTCCTGCTAAGTAGTTCATGTTGGACACAGGTGTAAGGGTGATATGGTCCTGCTAAGTAGTTCATGTCAGGCACAGGTGTAAGGGTGATATGGTCCTGCTAATGAGTTCATGGCAGGCACAGAAGGAAGGGTGATATGGTTCTGCTTAGGAGTTCATGTTGGACACAGGTGTAAGGGTGATACATTCCTGCTGAGGAGTTTATGACAGGTACAGAAGTAAGTGAGATGTGGTCCTGCTAAGGAGTTCATGGCAGGCACAGAAGTAAGGGTGATATGGTCCTACTAAGGAGTTCATGTTGGGCACAGATGTAAGGGTGATTTGGTCCTGCTAAGGAGTTCATGTTGGACACAGGTGTAAGGGTGATACGTTCCTGCTATAGAGTTTATGTTGGACATAGGTGTAAGGGTGATATGTTCCTGCTGAGGAGTTCGTGGCAGGCACAGAAGTAAGTGAGATATGGTCCTGCTAATGAGTTCATGGCAGCCTCAGAAGGAAGGGTGATATGGTTCTGCTTAGGAGTTCATGTTGGACACAGGTGTAAGGGTGATACGTTCCTGCTAAGGAGTTCATGTTTGACATAGGTATAACGGTGATATGTTCCTGCTGAGGAGTTCATGGCATCACAGAAGTAAGTGAGATATGGTCCTGCTAAGGAGTTCATGGCAGGCACAAAAGGAAGGGTGATATGTTCCTGCTAAGGAGTTCATGTTGCACACAGGAGTAAGGGTGATAGATTCCTGCTAAGGAGTTCATGTTGTAAACAGGTGTAAGGGTGATATGTTCCTGCTAAGGAGTTTATGTTGTACACAGATATAAGGGTGATATGGTCCTGCTAAGGGATTCATGTTGGACACAGGTGTAAGGGTGATATAGTCCTGCTAAGGAGTTCATGTTGGACACAAGTGTAAGGGTGATATGTTCCCACTGAGGAGTTCATGACAGGCAGAGAAGTAAAGGTGATATGGTCCTGTTAAGGAGTTCATGTTGGACACAGGTATAAGGGTGATATGGTCCTGCTAAGGAGTTCATGATGGCCACAGGTGTAAGGGTGATATGGTCCAGCTAAGGAGTTCATGCTGGACACAGGTGTAAGGGTGGTATTGTCCTGCTAAGGAGTTCATGGCAGGCACAGAAGTAAGGGTGATATGGTCCTGCTAAGGAGTTCCTGTTGGGCACAGGTGTAAGGGTGATACAGTTCTGCTAAGGAGTTCATGTTGGGCACAGGTGTAAGGGTGATACAGTCCTGCTAAGGTGTTCATGGCAGGCACAGAAGTAAGGGTGATACATTCCTGCTAAGGAGTTCATGTTGGACACAGGTGTAAGGGTGATATGTTCCTGCTGAGGAGTTCATAGCAGGCACAGACGTAAGTGAGATATGGTCCTGCTAAGGAGTTCATGGCAGGCACAGAAGTAAGGGTGATATGGTCCTGCTAAGGAGTACATGTTGGGCACAGGTATAAGGGTGATACATTCTTGCTGAAGTGTTTATGACAAGTACAGAAGTAAGTGAGATATGGTCCTGCTAAGGAGTTCATGGCAGGCACAGAAGTAAGGGTGATATGGTCTTACTTAGGAGTTCATGTTGGGCACAGGTGTAATAGTGATACATTCCTGCTAAGGAGTTCATGTTGAACACAGGTGTAAGGATGATATAGTCCTGCTACGTAGTTCATGTTGGCCAAAGGTGTAAGGGTGATATGGTCCTGCTAAGGAGTTCATGTCAGGCACAGGTGTAAGGGTGATATGGTCCTGCTAAGGAGTTCATGTTGGGCACAGGTGTAAGGGTGATATGGTCCTGCTAAAGAGTTCATGTTGGACACAGGTGTAAGGGTGATACGTTCCTGCTAAAGAGTTAATGTTGGACATAGGTGTAAGGGTGATATGTTCCTGCTGAGGAGTTCATGGCAGGCACAGAAGTAAGTGAGATATGGTCCTGCTAATGAGTTCATGGCAGGCACAGAAGTAAGAATGATATGGTTCTGTTTAGGAGTTCATGTTAGACACAGGTGTAAGGGTGATACGTTCCTGCTAAGGAGTTCATGTTTGACATAGGTATAAGGGTGATATGTTCCTGCTGAGGAGTTCATGGCAGTCACAGAAGTAAGTGATATATGGTACTGTTAAGGAGTTCATGGCAGGCACACAAGGAAGGGTGATATGTTCCTGCTAAGGAGTTCATGTTGCACACAGGAGTAAGGGTGGTACATTCCTGCTAAGGAGTTCATGTTGTAAACACGTGTAAGGGTGATACGTTCCTGCTAAGGAGTTTATGTTGTACACAGATATAAGGGTGATATGGTCCTCATAAGGGGTTCATGTTGGACACAGGTGTAAGGGTGATATGGTCCTGCTAAGGAGTTCATGTTGGACACAAGTGTAAGGGTGATATGTTCCCGCTGAGGAGTTCATGACAGGCAGAGAAGTAAAGGTGATATGGTCCTGTTAAGGAGTTAATGTTGGACACAGGTATAAGGGTGATATGGTCCTGCTAAGGAGTTCATGCTGGACACAGGTGTAAGGGTGATATGTTCCTGATGAGGAGTTCATGGCAGGCACAGAAGTAAGGGTGATATGGTCCTGCTAATGAGTTCATGTTGGACACAGCAGTAAGTGAGATATGGTCCTGCTAAGTAGTTCATGGCAGGCATAGAAGTAAGGGTTATACGGTCCTGCTAAGGAGTTCATGTTGGGCACAGGTGAAAGGGTGATACCGTCCTGCTAAGGAGCTCATATTGGGCATAGGTATAAGGGTGATACGGTCCTGCTAAGGAGTTCACGGCAGGCACAGGAATGACAGAGATATTGTCATGATAAGCAATTCATGCTGGGCACAAGAGTAAGGATTATATGCTTCTGCTAAGGAGTTCATTGCTGTCTATCAGGGGTGCAGATTGTGGGCATGCTCATATATATATATATATATATATATATATATATATATATATATATATACATATATATATATTATGGTCTATTGTTGTAGGACGTGTGTACATGCTTGTTGCTAGAGGAAAAAATGATTGAGGTACATAAAGAAGGTTGGAATTCCTCCATGAAAATCAAACCATACCTCTCAGCTGTCAAGAATTCTGCAGAATGTCCTGATTTTTGGCTCATATATTTGGTCTGCTCCTCACAAAAATCTGTAGTTTTCTTTCTTTCTTTCTTTTTTATTAATTGTGTTTTTTTTTGGAAAATCGTTGAGGACTGAAGTCTCCAAACAGTAACAGATATTTGAAGTTCGGACTTCAGCTCCTTCAGAAAGAGAAAATTGTTATTCTAGCAATCTTCTAAGGTTAATGGGGCAATATTTAAAATCTGTCTCTGATTTTGGGCCTTTGTCCCTTCCCATTATTTTTGGCTTTACCTAGAATTCATGCTCTTACAGTTTGAGAGGTATGAGTCATACCACCTTTTTGGGAGTGCCTGGTGAATGGAGATTCAGTAACCGGAAATTAAGAAAAAGATATATTTAGAACAGTCTGCACTTTTCTAGCTAATCTCAGGCCACTTGAACTGCTGAGTACCTCTCTGGTTTGTTATGTCCCTTACTACCTATGTAGTTCTTATGTAGCTCAGTCTTAATCCACATCATGGCAATGACACAAGCTCTAGAGAGTCAGATTAACAGTGCATCTCAGGTCTGGGGGCTGGTATCTGTTTTTATCCCAGCCTGTGTTTTCCATGAATTCCAGTATAGAATGTGCCTGATGCAAGCTACTTGTAGTTCCTTTCACGTTAGTCCTTTACCTAGAGGTGAGAAAATCTGATTTTATTTATTTATTTTTTATAACAAACATTTTTATTGCAGTTACAGTAAATTCAATCCAGAAAAAAAAACTTATTTATAAATATTTATAACTTTCCTTTGCATTCTATCACAGGTTTTTTATATTCACTAATGCATCACACAGACACTATATATCAGGTTTTCTCATTTTCAGTGGTACAATATTATTCCGAAAGTAAATCTACATTATCCCTTCAGAAACAGTCTAATCTGTTTCCAACCATTTTCCTGATATATTTTAAAACTTACCTTCATATGTCATCTCTTTGTTTTTCACTTGGTTTAAAATGAAAGCTGGACATCTCTTTTCTTTAGTATGTTCAATATGTGTCAGTCACATCCACTCAACTGCTTTCAGTCCTAATCTTTCACGTAATCATTCACAGTTCTTTATTCTTACTTTTTACAAACACCATCAGCCAAGTAAACCGGCATTCTTTATCAATTATATTGCTGAGACAATTTCTGCAGTGATTCTTCTTTCATGTTCTTTCAGAATGCTCTTGTTTTCCAAGTTCAGCTAAATTTTCTTTCCAACTATCTTCTTACTAGTGTCGTTCTGACTTCTGCCCTTAACATCCATTCAGTCCCACAACCTCCCCAATGGTCATCATTACACTCATTCATTTGGACATTGCTGAACAGATTATATGCATGTACTCATTTAAATAGATTGTTAATGGGTACTAACTGCTTACATTTTAAGACTTAGCTTGATAGAGGATAATTTTAAATACCTGATATCTTTGAATATATAACTGAATGTAGTATACTGGACACATTTGGATATACCAAGGACATAATAAAAAAAATGCTGATGCAAAAGGAACATTTTGTCTAAGTGCAGGCATGTGGCTTGAAAACATGAAAATAAATTATGTCTCTGAAAACAAAGGGTGTAAATTATGGCTAATTATTTCTTTTATAAATAATAATTATTTAGCTCATAGTAGCTGGCCTTTGTATAATTGTTTATGGGTATGGCTTAGTCAGTCTGAGTTAACAAGAATCAGATAAACGTCTGTCCTAAATTGCTTGCTAAAAGACATGTATGGTATCTAGCTGATAGAACTAAACCTGCAACATCTGAGAAATGCATTAAAGGAGACTTGTGTGCATTGTGCTGTTTCTTCCTCATTGGTTTATTGCAGTTCTTCTTGAATGATAAGGAAATATCAATTTAACTTCATGTTTAGAGTTCACTTGGTCAATCACCTTATATCATTATTCCACCCTTGCAAACATCATTCTGCATGCTCTGTTTGCTTTGTTATGCCAGCCTGTACTTGCAACATAGTATCCCTCATATGATCTTCAGTGCAGACTGACAATCATATGGACACATTTGTCTGCAAGGGGTAGAACCATTTGATCACAGATGCTAATGGCATGCCAGCCTCTTGAATGCCAATGAGCATGTGCAGTGGGACTGGAGGACTTAACCAGACCACTAAAATGATAGCCCCACTCTCAGTTAATCTATTCCTAATCCTCAAGACCCAGAGGGAAATGATGGGTCAATGATGGAGTAGCTGGGGGGGATAAAATGAATATTTAAATTCCATTATTTTTATGTAGAGATCTCATTGGCATTCAGTAATATGCCTGCATATCTTTATTTTCTATTTTAAAGTTATGGCTGTTAATCTATAACTTTAAATTACTGACATCTGAAGAAAAAATACCAATTTTGATTAAAACAAAATATTTTCCATAAATTATTACAGTTT
Organism: Protopterus annectens; assembly: GCF_019279795.1. Classification (NCBI taxonomy): domain Eukaryota; kingdom Metazoa; phylum Chordata; order Ceratodontiformes; family Protopteridae; genus Protopterus; species Protopterus annectens. Next base: position 1,404,576,047 of record NC_056745.1, read on the forward strand.
TAAAAATAAACTGTGGTATCAGCATTTAATATTTGCCACTCCATCATCTAAATAAACCAAACAAATCACAAACAAAGTTGCTTTTACTTCAGTTTTCAGTAATCTTTCATTCTTGCTAAAAATCACTGAGATGCATTTTTGGTTTTTGCATATTATGGTGTCTAGCATTCAGTTAACGTTCTCAGAGTTAATATGAGCTGCAGTCTAAATACATTTAACAAAGACACCAAAATGTAATATAAAATTTAAAAAATAGTTCATAATTTTCAAAGAAGATTCTACTTGCAATAAATATTTTTATATGAACCAGTATATTCAATTCCCACATGTTTCTACTTCCAGGTTCTAGTGGAGGTTCATACTAGGCTAACTGCCTTTAATCTCCATTTTAAGCCTAGCCAATAACCCAAGGTCAGAATCAAACCCTGTACTCTGTGTCTATGAGGTGAAGACCTTAACCGTTATGTCATAGTTTTAAATTAGGAAGGGATAATAAACTTTGTTTTCTTCTGGGGCAACATTTAAACTGTTATTGTTTACCCTTCAATTTAACTAACATAAAACATCAGTGGAAACAGTTAGATGCAGCTGGACTCCAGTGCATGGAAACATCTTATCCTACTCAAGTGAAAATAGGATTCAGCTAGACAGAAAAAGACACACCCCGGGATTCATGAAGCTCAGCGCAAGGCCGGCGTTAGGCTTGTGCCAAACGTGCGGCAAGAAGATGGCACAATAGCGCCAAATGCATATTAATGAAGGTGCGCTGCCGCCACAGCCACGTGCACAGGAAAGGAGCACGAGTGCATAGGGCATGTCAAAGTGTCGCACGGAGGTGTGGAAATGTCAGCTGTCGATGTGCAACCTAAAATGCTTGCATATAACAATTTGCAAGCAATAGTATTCACATCTGTCAGTGTCCGTGGATACTGAAACATATGCAAAGCATGCAAGACAGTTCCTGCGAACACAAAATGAAGAAGCAAACACAAATACACGGTAGGGAATAACGTGTCCCTATCCCGCGAACAAATGACATTGAAAACCATGTGTCCGTAGTCCAACGCAGTGTAGATAGTTATACCAAGTAGAAGCGAAACGCATCATATGTTAGCGCACCGCCAATAGGTACGTCCAGCCCAATGGTCAGGGTCACCAGCTGACCCATATTGTGAGGGAGGGTACACAGCTGGGCAGATGTGTCCATAACAAAAAACACAATAAATGTACATATCTAGCGACTGTATGACCAAATTATATCCCACAACGCATGTAATAGTCACATACAATAGGTATGTCCGTATTTCACATACCAAATGTGACAGGAAATAGAATAAGCATGTAAACGAAACAGAAGGAGCATATAAATTGCTACAACAATAAGGCAACATGTAGGCTGAAAGGAACAGTATTATCTGTGCCGTTGACTGTGGGTACGTGTTGTCCAGTACATTCGGATATGTGTCCGGAATATATCCCATCCTGGACATATGAAAAGGTGGCATCCTACCAATGATTAGAACAGTCGGCTAAAATCTGCACATCAGCGGTCCAAGACGAACTTGTCAGGATGTGTCACAGTTGAATGGGTATTACCCGGGTATACCAACCATGTCATGAAAGTTAAGTATGGGCATGTACCTATGTGCGTGAAGTATAGCATGTGGAAAGTCAAACATGGCAGGGTAGTCTACACAACCATACAAGTACCTGACATATGTAGGGTATGCAGTGTGTTACCTTGACCGTGTCATGGGCCATCAACCAAAGCAGTGATGATGGAGTGTCAGGAATATGTGTGTGGGGGGGATGGGTAGTGGTATAATCCTCCAAGGTGACACTCTGTCGTATGCAGAATAGATGAACCGGAGGTGTATGAGGGAGCACCGGGTGAAGCAGAAAGAAACACAAAAACATGTATACACATCTGCAATACGACCAGACAGGCCATACTGTAGAACACAATCCCACAAACATATGAATATTAAAATGTGCGATATAAATGTATAGACATGTCACTGACACATACCCACAGATTGGTCCTGATGGAACTGGTCATATCAAATGAAACACACCTGGATGCATAATGGACTACCCAGCATCCCCTCCACAGCACACAACCCGCTCCCATACCTGAACATCCACCAAATCCAGCCATACTTGGCCTACTGGTTTGGTGCAGCCACATCTACACATAGTGACTACTACGCATATGTAGTAGGTAGTGTCACCCTAGGCAGTTTCAGGATTGCAAACTATGTATCCCTTGCATGTAAAACCCCCAGCACATTTTCATAACGCCAGAAGAATGTTCGGTATTTGTCTTGTTTTGGTCTTGTTCAATTTTTGGGATATCCCTCATGGGATAAGTAACCTGTGTAAACATTAGAATGGGTATGAAGACACAAAGTCCAGTCCTGTAGATATCTGGACACAAGTTGCAATGTGCAGTAGTGGTGCACGAGACTGTCCAGCCCTAGATGGTCATGCAGAACCTACTACCCAGGACGAAACACCTGCCCGTGACGCACGTGTCCCGACACGAATAAGCGAGAGAATATATTGCCTACATTCGCATAGTGGCACATGGTATAAGGGTGATGAAGGCACTGACGTAAACAGGATACCCCCTGATCCACTGAGAATGGATGCCTGCTGTGTAAGGGAAGTGTGAGGGACAATTAATGTGTGTGTAGGCGTTACCTGACCAACAATGATACAATGCCAAATATCCTGTGATTGTAGGAAATAACTATGTACCATACTGCATGTAACAGTTGCCTAAAGTGGTCACATCAGGATAGAATAAACATAATTCATAGAAGAAACAGGCAAACAACAAAAGTGCCAAAGGTATAAAGCTCACAGCTAGGAAACAAATTAATGTTTTATACCTGCACTGACCATGGCTATGTGTTGGCCCAAACAATCTGGTGTCCGCAGTAGGGTTACCATCTGTCCTACTTTGCGAGGGACAGTCCCTCTTTGGACAGTTGTGTCCTGACAAAATACATTACAAATGGAAAATGTCCTGGGATTGTAGGACATAATTATGTCCCATATGTTATGTAATAGTTTCAGAAAATAATTATTTCAGTATCTAAAATACCTAAATGTTACAAGAAACAGAATAAGCAACTAAACCGCTACAACAATAGGCTTTTATGTAGGCAAATAAGTAAAGTTCTATCCTTTGTACTGAACGTGGGTATGTGTCGGCTTGTAAAATCTGATGTGTGTTCTGAAAATGTCCTATCTTGGCCATTTGAAAATGTGGCAACCCTAGTCCTCAGAATACATCCCAACCTGTACATATGACAATGTCAGTGCTACCAATGGTCAGAGCATTCGCACAATAACTGTCCAGCCTCTTAACCACTCACAAAGCCAGTGACCTTTGGGGGAAGGGTGTTGAATGAGAATGACTACTTACAACAATGAAGAGTAACAGACGCATTTAACTGCAGAAAATTAGTAGTACTACGAATCTGTCAACACGTTCCAAGTTAATAGTACTAATATGGTAGAAGTGTCCATGATTGTCCCTGAGTTGTCATAGCCTTGTACCTGTCACTGTAGAAATGAGTCCCCGAGTATCACAGAGGTCCGTACACATAAGTACACCAACCAACTGCCACATCTTTTGACAGGACTATTGCATACCTGCATTGCATAACAATTGTCCAGAATAATATTCATTTTATCTATAAATGAATGAAATAGTCAAATGGGAAGGGAAACACATGAAAACCACCCCCCAAACCTGCATTATGTAGTGGAACCACTCCCCACCCTAAATTATGTAGCGCCAACCCAATAATGTGGTCAGACCTGGATTAATAAACACAGGTAGAATGTTAAAATCCGGAATAACTCTGTCCATGTGCTATGTCTGATCTTTGAATAGTGCCACAGCAGTTCTAATCACCATAAGGCCGAGACTAAACCCAAACCAGAACATGAACACCCTGATAATCAAACATGGGTATGTACGAGGACTATAAGCGTAGGAGTTCTGAATATCCTTGGAGTGAGTAGACTTGCAGCACGGGTCCAGAGCAGTAGGAAACAGGGAATGTCCTAATTGTAGTACTGTGGTTTTCCCAGCAGGAGAATGGATGCCTGCTGTGTAAGGGAAGTGGTGAGGCGTATGTCAGAATAGCTATGAATCATGGGTATACATATAAATGAGCCAGAACACCAATAGTGTAGTGGTTACAGCATCCGCCCAACTTAAAGGCATTCCCAGTTCAAGTACGACTATAGCACATATTAATTGTGTAATGAATGCCTCTGTGCTGTAAAGACAACATTTATACATGTAAAGGTGACCGCGTTCGCATGGGTCCGCTAACTGGATTCCATCAAAGTGGTACTTTCATAAGGAATAAGGCACATGTAATCACAAAGAAGTGCCTGTAAACATATGTAACTCAGAATAAGTAGGTGCAAGTGCGCCTGCACGGGTGTACGCAGCTATTAGCATAGCAAATGTATGTTGTCTTGTACAGCTGTAACTTTTACATATATAGATAGATAGATGTGTGTATAGGTAAATATCCACAGACATAACAGAAATATGTAATTATATATCTACATATTTATCTATATATACACACACATATATATATATATATATATATATATATATATATATATATATATATATATATATATATATATATACACACACACACATATATATACAGATATATATATGTATATATATATATATATATATTTATATAGACATGTAAGGAAAGCCAAAAGCAAACATAAGGGTTTTGAAGGGAATCCAGAGAAAGTAAGGAATTATGAAGTGCTTGCAGCGAATGTCACATAAAGCTGCACAAGTGTGAGTAGCGCACCGCTCTTCACACCAGAGGCAGGGTTATACCAGCGGCCATAACATTGTTGAAGTGCTACATCAACATTGTAAACAGACGGAATGTATTACATGTTGCAACCACCTACACTTGTAACCCGCAAATCGTTCGTAATCCATAACACCAGGAAAGGCACGTATGTGCAAATATGAATGGATGGTGAGCCTGTGAATACACAAGGTGGTACAAAATGTGTGTAGGGCCCCAACACTCATGAGAGGGCAATGTATAAAGGTGTGTCATGGCTGCGATATCAGGTGTATAATGGCTGTTATGTGTAGAAACTCAACACGGGTGTGCAGGAGAAACTATGATTATGCGATTATGGACAAAGGAGTGCTAAGGTATGCTGCGCCGGGTGCAATGGAGCGGCCCGTGGAGGTCAGTTAGTATGTAGGTGCGATTCCCAGATAGAGCGTCGTTTGCGTGGAGACATGCGTGAATGGGCGTATCATTGTCGGACATTGTGCGTCAGGGCTGGCAGCCCGGCACATAAAACCTATATGCCACCCATAAGTGAAACGGAGCTCTGCTGTGACAACCCCAAACCGGGAAAAGCAGAAAGACACAATTACATAAAGACAACAATATGTTGACGTACAGTCACAGTAACACAAACATACATCCTATCAACAGTAATAATATGAATGTGCACAGAAACAAACACAGTAGCAGGAATAATAGGCTGCGCATACGAGTAATTGGTCGAATGACACTGTATCACATCCCAGTTAGCAGCGGCACCCCAGACATGAAAAACTTGCGACATCTATCCGCTGTATAACGTGCAATATACTGAGCACAAGTTCACCTTCACAGAGTGAAGTGTCGGTGTCATAATGACTAAGGCAATAGTATGCTGTTGAAGCAGAGATAAAACCCAATACGCATGTGTAAGTGTCCATGTCCGGGAAATGTTTAGGTTAACGGACACACAGATGTATATATAGATAAAAACGTATATATACATATATCTATATTAATTTACATCCACATATATATTCATACGGATATATATATATATATATATATATATATATATATATATATATATATATACACACACACACACACACACACACACACACACACACACACACACACACAAGGATATACTACGGATATATATAGATAGATATATATATACACAAACAACAGGTACTGATATATACACATACACACAAAACAAAATATATATGTCAGTGTAGATATACACATGTACATAAATAGGTTACTTCACAGCAATTAGAGGTAACATATTTACAGCCCGGGCATATGTGACTGGGAGGTCCAATAAATAAATGTTGTACCCCCCACATCGCCCAGCTAGGCCAGACAGACATACAGATAGGCAATACAGATCAATACACTGCCGCTGTCCAAAATACCGGTAGGAAAGTACCAGTGGGAGAGTTCTGCAAGGTCTACACTTTAAACATGAATAACGCTGTCCCTTGCGGGACCCCAAAAAATTCAGGGTACATGTGAATCTGTTGACATTAATATGAGCAGGATGTAGGTGTACATGGAACAGTAGGTTGTGCAATTGTGATAATACATGGGTTGACCAAACATATGACGTGTCCCGACACGGGGAGAGTGGGCAATGTGTAGGGGTGTGCTCATACCCCAGCTGCACTCGCAGTAAGTATTTGTCATGACTGCTGTAGAGGGGTGCCAGGTAGGTGGACCATGGGTATGCATTAATGGGCTAAAGTGTGCAGGTGCTGGTTGGCAGAAATGTAGTAGGCCCGCCCAGTGGAAGTCATTAATATTCCTATGTGGGCATAGCATACGCCTACACCTCCCAAACCTGAAGAGCACATCTGCCGGATAGTCTGTAAACCTTCGAGGGAATACATAGAGACCAAATCAGTGCCGTGTACCCGATTAGCATGGGCGTCCATAGTTATGTATCAGAATGTAACAAAGTCCAACTAAACACTTCCAGAACTAGTGATATTAGGTGAACAGGTGGTGGAATACAGGTAATGACAACATGCATGAGTCATAAACGGCATGTACCTCGACAAACGTGAATAAATACATATGCTCTGTGACTGTGAATGTGTCTGGTTAATAGAACCAATCATCTAAATGTGTCCCACAGGGTGTTATGCATTGTCCCTGATGCAGTGTTCATTCACACCCATTGGTATGTGAGTTCTGCTACTGATGGAAAGTGCATAAGTTGCTGACCAACTTAGGTAGATGATAGCATAATAGAAGAGGTTCAACACCCATACGCCTGGGAGGGGACTCACCCATCTGGGCAGTTGTGTCCTGCAAAATGACAGTTATGGCACATGGCCTGTGAGTTCGGGAATGGAAGCTATATAGTGTGTGTAGTGGTGTCAGACATCAATTTGTTGTATCAGTAACAGCTACATGTAATAGGAACAGTATTATCAATTATAATGCTACATGAATAACCTTACCATATGCAAACCGTGGAAGTCGTCTGTTTACTACTGGCTGTGGGTATGTGTTGCCTTGACACATGTGATAGCTCTACATATGGGGTCTATAGGGCCGCCACCATTCTGAATGGCCAAAGTGGACCCTGCTCTGTAGAAATGTCAGACGTACCAGGGCAGAACATACCTACAGCCATGCATAGTACAGAAATATTCATATCAGAACAAATCAAAGCGTAGTCCAGCAGCAATAAAGTTGCTTATGCTACTACATATGACATATCGACATGTCAGGTATACAAGACCTGTAACAAGCAACCAGTACAGACACGTACAACATGAGAATGTCCCCTAATCAGGACAGTTGCAATGGCTAGAGTATTGTCCATACCACTCAACCATCCCTAAATGTCAGGTACGTCCCTGAGTTTGACTGAAAGTTTAACTCTGTCCCTCTTAATCCCTCCTAAAATTAGTGGCTGTTGAAGGAAAGGTGGTGAATTACACTTACTGATAATGACAATAAGTAAGAGTTATAAACAACTGTTACCTCAGAATATGTGTATTAAGTCATATGCTCTGATTCTGTCAACGTTTCAAGTTAATAGCACTACTTTTGTAAAAGTGTCCCTGATTTTTTTTGACCTGTCCCTGATTCTGTAGAAATGTGTCCCCGATTGGTGGAGAGTTCTGGTATTGTCACGTGAGATATGCATGATGAGTGACTGTCCCATGCAAAGTGGGAAAGGTGTCACTCCTACAGTCTCCCGTTGTGGAATCTGAAAGGTGGATAACATGCAGTAGGTATGCGGTAGCATGACTCGGCAGACAGCTGCATTAACAAACTCAAGTCACATGTCAGCATTGCAGAGTATCGGTTCCCATGTATCAGGCAGATGGGAGCAGATAGTATGAGGAACACGCATATAATATGATTACGTCACTGGACAGGCCGCCGAGTCCGTGCAGTCGAACGCCTGCCGTCGCAAAATGGTTACACATACCCGATACTGTAGTCATGTAGTCAGATGTAATATGCATCACAAGGGATTGCACACACCCAACGTGAGTGACAAATGTAAGCGGAAATGTCGGTGAGTGAGCGGCTGTAAGCGTTTGTCTACCAGTATGCCAGTAGTGCACTGTCAAAGAAATGTGGAGTCTAAATGTGTATAAGGTGCTGTGACCAGAGGTCAGCAGTGCTTAACACTGTGCACACCCACACACAACTGCTCCCACATGCTGGAATGTGCCTTACCCAGTCTGTATCCAAAGGCATCGGCCTGTCCGCAAACAAAGAACCGCCCTATACACGCGATGGTAGAAGTACCCTGCGCACATAGCTCATGTGAATTAACAATAGACCATGGCATATGTACAGACAATAGACCACAAACACACACACACCATACAGCGCAGACTTCCAACAGTATAGCAATGTACTGGCAGATATGTCCGGACCACTGGTGTATGCATGCCTGGCTGTCCTGTGTTTCAGTGTGTGAGCATGCCCAGTATGACTGTTACGCATGTTGTTGACCGACATTACCGTCATACCATCATGTGTGTGAGCATGCCAAGTATGGTCAACTGTATAGCATGTGTCACATGTCCAGATAGTTAGTACTGTGTTGCTGATCCCTCCATTCTACACAGACAGGTGTCATGCTGTGTCTGCAGGGTAGCTAATGGTCATGTGGCATTGACAGTTGCTACATGTCTGCATAGCGGTGGGGGACACCCAACCACAACCACAATCCTACACAGCACCGTGGGTGGCGAACATGACTCTCACATGTGTAGGTTTGATGGTGGGCACAGTCAACAGTTGTACACATCTGCCGCTACTGTACTGGTATGCCGGGTACTCCATGTCAGTGTGTGGACCTACCTAAATTGCTGGTTGGAGGGATACCAGGGTATGTCAGTTCCCAGCTTTAATTACCAGTACAGTGGTGTTGGATGTCCTAGTTTACACAACCTACATCAAACTGCCTGGCCTGCTGTCGTCTGTGTGTGTCTTAGGGGGTTGGTGTCATTCATTGTGCATATTCATAGGCCATCGTATATCATTTGTCTGTATTGGTCCACATCTGTCTAGCTGCATGGAACGTGTGTGGGCTGTACGGACACACATGATGGTCAGCCCATAATCTGCAATGGGTTAGGACACCCTGTGTACTACAGGCTACAATTGTGACCCCCATATGTGCTACAGAGGTCATGGTGCCACTATGGATGTGTACTGTCTGCTGCCCTAACATTTGGCCACCACAGTCACTTGTATGCTCACATACATACCATAGCAATGGGCAACTACACATTCTAATACAACTGCCACTTGTTAGGTCAATAGACATACCCTGGGTGTGTTCCAGACTTGAGGACGGTGCTGGAGTGCTGCCTATGTCGGATGCACACAGTGCACCTCCTATACATGGCCAAGCACAGGTACTGTCATGTTTAGCATCCATTGTACTGTGTCAGAGAGGGGAAATCTGTGGGTACCTACTGTGTCAGTGCATATGCCTTGTGTTGCCTCTTTGCCAAGGGCAGGCCATACTGTGCATGGGCTTTCGCCGACTGTGCCCTGCTCAGGGAGTTCCTTCACCAAGTCACACTGTGCCTGTACAGGCCTTGGCAGTGGTGTTGGGCTGTGTGGCCCTGCCCCATGCTGTTCCTGCTGCAACTGTTACTTCAGGATAAGATTGTGTAGCATAGCAAATACATAACAACTTGTATGCATGTAGCTTGTGAATACTGCAGAGCTCCAACAGATGTGTCCAGATACCAGAACTGTGAACTGAGCATCCCAAACACATGCACAAGTAAATGTTTTGCCTGTGCATCTGCCTCAGTATGGTGTGAGTGTTCAGGTGTGTGTGCATTGCTGATGGGTGTCATCAGCCACGACACCAGTGTTTACCCAGCATCCCCACTAGGAGACTGTAGGGGATGTCCACATTGGCACTGGTGTGCTACAGCTGTGTCAGAAGCCATATATCGGACACATCATAGCTTCCAGGGCAGACAGCACACACATTCAATCTCATGCCCTGGCCATCGCATATGGCTTAGCTGTTTGGGGGTATGCCCCTGCAGTGACTGTAGGCCCTACCCCACTCACCGGGTGGTGCTACAATGTGTATGTGTGTGCAGGCTATAGCACCCAGTACCCCAGGGTAGTCATCCATGTGGTTGAACAGATGCATATTGCTGGTCTACTAATCACGTGTGTTGAGGACATGTACGTGCTCACTAGCATATGTTGACATGGCGTCTGTGAACTGGTGCAATACTCTGGATGCAGATGCCTGTGAGATACCCATGATATCCCCAGTTGTGCTGTGTGAGGTACCTGTGGCTAGTACACCTGGCCAACGCATACTATGGTATCCACTGTGATGTGTTTCCCTCAGCCTGTTTGATGTGTCAGGTGTGGCAGGCACAGGTCAAACAAGCTGCTGTAGTAGGGCTCTGTCCACCCCATAGTGCTCCAACATCCCCAGCCCATGTAGCCCCTGGTAAGTCACCCTCAGTCTATAAAGTCTAATGTCACCCCAGTAAGGGTTGTTCAGCAGCATACACATCCTCACTGCCCCAGCCTCCTGAAAATGTTGGTATATGTTGCCTGCTGCAGCCCGTGTCATTTGGTTGGACTGTGTCATGAAATGTCCCTGCAGGTATACACCAGTGGTGTAGAGTGCGGACGAAACCTGTGTGTATGCTGCTTGCTCGCATTAACGTACTGTTCATGTGTGGGCTGGCCATGTCATCTGCTGATTATGCTGATCAACACCTGTTTGTGCACCATGTACACCCTGACTACCCCACCACTGCTGTCATCCCTCCCAATGTCACCAGGCAGGTATAGACACACTCCTAGCTTACATTGATGTACCACACACCCAAGGTGCACGGCTGACGGTGATGTCCTACAGCAGCAAGGGAAATGTACGGTATCTGTGGCCTGATGTGGTGTCAATGTCTGTGGAAGCTGTACAGGTGACTACTGTCATGCTATGACACAGTTGTGATGTTCAACACATCTTATATGGTCGACTTACATGATACCTCCACTAGCTGTGCACAGGCTTTTAGGATGTCCAGTGTACCACATCAACTGTATAATCAGTCAACTAAGGCTATAGTTGGACCATGTGTGGACAATGTGCAACAGGGTGTATACACATCACATCTACTGTGTGGCTACATGTCTCTGGCCATCCTCCATGGCCATGTGTGAACATGTGTTGGCCAAATGTTTGTGATGGCCATCTATCTCACATGTCTGTGTAGTCCCATATGACATACACCCATAGATGTCAGATATGTCACCATCCACAGGGCCATGCAGACAATGGGTTGTATGTTTGGTATGTGGGGTATGTATTATGGGATAGTGTGACAATATTGCAGCCAGAACACTGCATGTCTGGGACATGTCAGATGGCACATCACAATGTGTGCACCCATTGCAGGGGCATATGACACAATGGTGACTCCTGTGGGCTGCCCATATCCCAGCTCACTGTGTGGTACTGTTTGCATACCACACATGTGTTGTTCCAATGTATAGTACATATGCCTACATTGATCAACACCTCCATTGTTATATGCACAGCTGTCCACACATGTAGCAATGACAGATACTGTGGTTTCATGTTGGTGTTTCATTCCGTTTGTATATATTGCACATGGTTAGCCAGTGTGAATGATGGGAGATGTGACCTGTATATCGTGACTGGACCATACATCATGTGTACATGTGTTAACTGGCCACATGGCGACTAGATATATGCATTAACATACCTGATACTGATGACTGTCTCACCTGCAATGGACTGATGTCTGTGCGGCACGCCAGAGGTACCTGTATAGGGGGTGACACAGCAGTTTGAACATTATCCATGACTGTATGACAGCCACAGGGGGCACTGTGCATGTTAACACATTCACCTGTACAATAGCATGTAATATGCACATGTGTGCATACACAGGGTAGCATACTGTAGTATGCAGCATGTGTGTAAACATACCTTGCATATGATGTTACATTACATATTGTACAGTGACACATGCAACTAAATGGGATATAATAGTCATATGTGCACTAGTGACTTACCAGGCAACTCCAGGCTCATTGGTTGGGAGACACCCACCTTCACGATGGCAGCTAATGTTTGTGGATGCTGTTCTGAGGGTGTCCCCAGGCTGGCCAATAGCTCCTCGGTGTGTGTGAGTGGGGGCTGGGTTGGTGGCCCACCACCTGTTCCACCTTGTTCCCTGGCAATTGCAGCGGCACGCTGTTTTGCATGTCATATCAAGTCCGTGCAGTGTCTGTGCACCTGCTGGTAGGTGTGGTTATGGCCACCCACATCATTAACCCTCCTGTGAAGGTCCTGCCACAGGTTGTCACGCTGCTGGGCATGCTGTGGCACATGACTGAACAACACCTCGTAGTTCTCATGGAGGTACGGGATGAGGACATCATCCTTCTGGTGGCTGTAAGCTGGCAGGCATGAATGAGGCATTATCTGGAAGACATAATGATGGTGACAGGTCACAGTATCACAGAGATGTACAGAGATACAGCTGCACATACATTTGTATTAAATCTAATACATCTGCACAGTTATCTTTGCAAATCATCATGACACTGACATGACTGACATGTTTGTGTCACACATGTAACACCCGTTATGCATTGGCTATCATCACCATATATGTGTGTCACCTCATTAGATTGTTCATACTACATGTGAATGCTGTCTTGATGTGGGCATGTCTGTTTGCCTGTACTGGTGTTCTTACCTATCAGCACATGCCTGGATGTGTCCACAGTGATGCTGTTGACCGTGATGCTGTGTATATGTCACATATCAACACATACACTGCCTTAATGGACATGAGCAGTGGCAATGTACACATATGCACGGAACCTTTACATGCATGTGTTTTGCCATATACATCTACACAGCACTGTACAGCAGTTCAACATCCTGCCATGGATCGCCTGTGTTGCACGTGATAGACATGGGACAATGGCTAGCCAGACGTCATTCGCAGGGATGGTTATCAACTATAGCATGTACGGGCAAGTTTCCTAGCTGTATCCGACAGCCATTTTGCCACCGCGAGGTGCATCAGTGCCACATTACTGATCCAGACAGTTAATAATACATCTACCATGCGGTCATCACACCATGTATGACAGAGATGACATGTGCAGCTTTGATGGACAGGGTTGCATGATATGGCGGGAGTATGTAACATGTATGGCACAGGGATCTGTCCAGCATGTGGTGATCCTTGTAGTAGGACGGTGGCTGTCCATGACGTATGTCTTTCAGATCAGGATATGTATGTGTAGCATGTCCAACATCACAGTGTAGCACATGTCTTTATGCAAGGTAGCTAGCATGCTGCATAGTGGAGGTGAGGATTGTGAAGGCTGGTATCACCCATCCACGCATGGCCCATACCCCTTGAAGGTGATATGTGATCCGATATTGGTCACCCGAGTGCTGAGTATGCCTGTCCAATGATCTCCATACTCATGGATGGCACCCTGTCATGACATGGGTGCCTCGTATGACTACCTAATAGGCCTGGAGACGTCACCAACTCAGGGAGGTGAACTGCACAGCATCATCCCTTACACAGTGTCCATAATGTTGACCGCTGCCTAAGTGGTAGTTAATGGGTACAGGGTTATTCACCTAGTGGTGACAATGCTATTATCAGCTGTCAGATTGTGCACATATGTCACACACCTCACCCACAAAGCCCATTCTGTATGTTGTCTACAACACTGAGACAGCTATTGCTCCTAGGTCATGGCCATTCACATCCTTGCATACACAGATGCCTCCCATTTGTCTGTGTGGTATGGGCTACAATGAGGGGGCAGTACAAAACATTAACCCTGTTTTACTGTAGCTGCCACTGGTGTGATATGCACATGTCACTCTGACACCTTTTGTAGTATTGATTCTGTCAACAGGCCACTGGTAGAACACTCCTGTGATATACGAAGGTACATCTAGTATACTCAGTGTAGCTGGAACACGGTATGGGTGATGATGTCCTATGACCTGTCACAGGTATGCTATGCAGTGTGAAATCATCCGTACTGTCATCTACTTCTGTACTGCTAACATTTACGTTGATAAAGCTTCATAGACTTGCAGACCATACTCAGCAGGGTAATAGTGCAGTGCCTCCAATTATGACTGTTGTATCCACTTGTGGGTTGCAGTGGGTTGATATTATCCAACAACCTATCTGTATTGCATATTCATGCTCAGCACTTGTTCAGAACTTGTGAGCACTTCATGAGCTACTAATTACTATAGCATCCATTCCAACTCATTTCTTACAAGTACACTGTCTGTCCTTACATTTCCATCTTGCTTACAGTACAACAGCTGTTGTACACATGTAACTCACATATCTTGTGAGACATGGTTGAATATACAGGCATGTCCAACTGTCACGTACCAGTGCTATTGCCTGTCTATATGATGAAGATGGCAAACATGTGGCAATAGAGCAATTGTCTCATGTACACAGTCAATGCCCACCTCCCAACATACGACACTACAGCCTGTGGGAAATGCACATATGTAGCCATGCTGGGGGTATTGCTCTCACCAACCCAGACTGTACCTGACATTCATGTGGGGATGTGTAACATTTGCAACACACCCCACTCATCACATAGTCTCACAAGATCTCCACCACCACAGGCCACACATAGTATGAGTACGACATTTGCAGAACCTCTCCATACTCTGTGTAGGCACCAGAGGCAGCCCCCATCACCAAACACAACAAAAATTACTTATAGCCTACAGACTCATGTGTGCCCATCAAATACAGCCAATAGGGTGTTATAACATACCCAACACACCAGTCATAGGTGACTCTGTAGGTGGTCACACTGATGTCCCACTCAGCAGGCTACACAAGGTGATAGTCACTTACATCTAGCTGTCGGGTAACTGGTTCTGCAACATAACCTATGCACCCATGCCACACCTCACCAGGTACAATTTGACTGTCATTCTCCATGTTAGTGTGACTGCTCTGAGATGTAAATTCCCAGACTACATGTGCAGGGACATGCAATAGCTCTCTGGTCTTGTAGACCAGAAGGTGTCGGCCAAGCCCTGGGGAGCATTCTGCATTCATCCAGACTAGATACCATTGTACGACAACTGACTGTTTCACTTCAACAGTTGCCTATGCTTCTGCTGTCATTCCACAGGCGTCCGGTATCTGTCCGCTTTGAATGACATGGTCAACAAAACATGATGCTTTTGCACAGATGACCTGCACCTGTCAGCCCTGGGAGTACAGAAAACATGTAAGGCTCTTGCTGCTCCTATACTGCCTGTCTTGCACAGTTTCCAATAACATTTACCACCAGAATGGGAACAGGCAAGCAAAACATGGGGTCATGTGACTCAATGCTTGACATCATCTCTGACGCACGCAGGCACGGCACTCCTTATAATGGACCACTTCAATATCTCTGCAGTGACTGGGACCTGGCTCTAGGCTCTGCAGAGCACACCTGCACTGACAGGTTTTATGCAGACCACACCTTTCAGTCATGTAACCTGGACTGGAACACCCACGGCTGAGGTGTGTCCATATTTCACTATGTTGCACACACCTCCTGGCTGGTTACTTAGCACAATGCATCAGAGGTGATCCACGTGCAACTAACTGTGGCCAGAACTGCTATACACATTGTAACATGCTACGGATTCAACAACATACCCCACGGTTACCGGCCCTCATTTCTTGGTGTACTGGACAGTAGGGTTCAGACAAGTACTACTGATGTGCAACTGACACTACCCCACACTTAACTGGGATAGCTACTCATGTACCGACACATTAGGCCAACGCTGTCCAGGATTCATAACCTCCACTAGGCTGGATCAATCCATACACACCACCACCAAGACCAACAATATCCTAGACATGGACATTACCAACATGTCACTGGTGTTCCACACCTGTGGTTATCCCCTTGTTGGTAGTTTCCGAACATATGCTAATCACCCTTGTTATCCACATCCCGGCACCACACCCTTCATGGCATACACAGTACAAGATTAGTACAACGCCTACTACAGACGTCTCATGACAGCAGTAGTAAATGTCATGACACCCGTGCAGATGGACAATGCACATACAAACACTGAAACATACCTCAGTGCACTTCATTAGCACTTACACGACTGCATGGATCATGCTATTCCAAACAGGGCCATGATGGTACCCATCAGATAATGGACGCCACTCTGTGGGTCCAGTTCCATGGACATAATGTACAACAAAAGGTGGAGGCTGTTGCAAAATGGAATACAATCCCATGGGTGGGGTAGCTCACTGGTCAGCCTCAGTAGGGCTCTGGGATCCCTTATCACATCCTCCAAACCTAGCTACGTAAACATTACTGCGACACATTCTAGAGTGTACTACAAAGAATTATGGAGGTATGTCAGTAGTCAATGGCAATACCCACATCTGCTCTGACATACAACGGTTACTCAGGAACATTTCAGAACTGAGTGATGTTGGCAACATCCTGGTGGATGGGTTCAATGCTAACTTTACACCCTCTCACTCCCTACAGGGCCATAATCCATGCAGAAACATTGCGGGGTCCCTGCGGTCACAACTACACAGTTCCAACCTGCACTCTCTAAGGCCTGGAACACAGACTCCATGTGACCGTCCAACATCCCAGGCTGTGATTTACACAAACCTCAGAATGACATGTCTCCCCACTTGGTCACCAGATTCACTAATAGCCTTGTATCAGACATTGTGGTCCCTGAATGGCGCACAGCAACAGTTATCACACTCCACACAGGTGGCGCCACAATGAACCAGAGGGACTATTGCCCTATATGCCTGACTGGACTGTTCTGCAAGGCTATGGGGCACATCATCATGGAAGTCATCCACAGAGACATTGGTGGGCTCCAGACCTTTGATGCCACCCAGGTTGGACTTGTTAGGGCCAGACCATGGCTCCTACACCTGGTGGACTCCTTTGATACAGTTACCAGGGTAGTTGATGATGGTAAGGGGGTCCACACAGCCTACATTGTCCTCTCATTGGCTTTCAGCACCATTCTCCATTCTGGTATTGACAACATACACATCCACCTGCACATCGGCCCCTATGTCTCAGGATGTTATGCAAACTGGCTTATGGACAGGACCCACACAATGAGGGTAGCATACTTTAGTACCTACTGTGTTTCAGTTACACTTGGCATACCACAGTCCTCAGTCATAGGGACCCTCATGTTCGGTATATGCTTCCCTGAGGTACAGGCTAGCACAGAGGGACTTTCCCTGACTAGGTTTCCAGACAACTGCATGCAAGGCACCATGATTGATCCAGCAGCTGATACAGACTCCCCCCATAAGGGTGTCACTGTGATGGATACCTGATGTTGATAACATGGCCTCAAGTTGTATGACACATGGTGCATGAACATCCCCTTTGGATTACACCAAACACATCACATAGGTGGTAGTCCCCTACATACATGTGACGTTATATGGGATCTTAGTACACACGTATGTAGCACCCACTCCTTTGATAACCATATTGCCAATGTAGCGTGGATATCCTTCTATGTGGCCACCCTTATCTGTACTGGGTTTGTAGCTGGAACAAAGGCACCCATTGTACCTCTAAACTCCTGACGTATACACACATTCAAGGGTACAACACCCCATTTATGGTTTACCTTACAGAACAGCAACGGCTTTACATACCACAACATTAGCACACCATGAGGATTATTGAGCTCTGAAGGCTGACGTATGGGACAGTACTACGGACACCACAACTGTACACATTTGCATACTGCATACTCAGGGGTGACCTCTGCTGAACATACAGGGCCCATGTCCACAACAATATTCATGGATATACTCCACATAAGTGACATAAGCAAAAGCCACTGAGAGCAACATGCTCATGGATATGTGCACAAATGCAATGATGAGTGGGATTCTTGAGGGTTACATTCCCAAACCAGACACTCACCATGCTTTGGAACATGATTCCTATGTACATCACACAGGGACACTCAGTAGCACTGTTTATGAGATACCTCACTTGGTGGATGGGAGACACACATGTACGCCAGGGATTGCTGCAGTGGCTGTACTGTGCAGAGGTGCAGGTAGCACATGGCTCTGCTGTTCACAGACAGGACACTACCCTAAAGAGGTGCTGCTGGTGTAAACACTGTAGTTGGGCTTACACATAGACTTGCCAGACAGCATAGTACCTCACTATGAACCTGTGAAGCTATTACATGTCCTTTGTGCATGGTTAATTGAGTAGCTCTTCCATTTCGATTAGCTATCATGCTGTTACAGTGTCCTGTGACTACAAGCCATATGTATCCTGTTATTGTGTATTGTACATGCCAATAGACGATACCTTTTGTTTGCATGATATAACTGTTATGCTGTGTAGAATATCTGACATATCTACCTACAATACTGTACATTACACATATTTTACATATTATCCCATAATGCAAAGCATACTTGCACAGCAGGACCACTTTAGGCATGTTATTGTCGTTATATGCCCATACATATATCAACATATACTATCCCCAGATATGGCACGTACTTGTTGGACATACTCAACCACTGATGGCGGGTGGTGTGGAATTGTTCAGTTTAAAGCCCTCATGTAGCATCCCTTGTGGTGTCTGTGATATTTACCTTGTGGCCCACAGCAGGACACATAATTTCTACAAGCGTTACTATGCTCAGCAAGACATCACTACATAATACCTTTTCCCACTTTATGCATTGCGGACACTTTTAATTAATACAAAACAGGCTATACATACACTAACATACTGAGTGTTCTACATACCTTGTTAGTGTTCCAAACTTTCATAAATATCTCTCTTACACCTTTATTGTTTAAACGGTTCTATGGTATGAGCATACGGTTTGAATGTCTGGCAAGTCATCCTTATATATGTCGATACCTGCAACATGTGGTTTCCTGCCGCCAATTGGTGTTCCTGAGTAAATTATTACATGCACATCAGTTGTGCAGCTACTCCATTCGCCAATTACGTGGCAACAGTGGGGTATAATTGAATTCTCCACTTGGGCGTTGCCCTTTTGCCCTACATTCGGGGAGACGGCCTGTATGTGTTTTGTTGCGTGGAATTGCAACTGCTATTTGTAGAGACATGGATATTTTGGATTCATGTCCCCTGTGGATTGTGTGTGACAGCTAGAGTATGTGGTTCTACATGTGAGTGTACCTGTCATCTCAACCGTCTGATAAGGGACTATTGCAAACAAAGCCTGTAACTTCGCCGTCTGTTCCATTATACAACAGCTACGATTTCACATGGAGCATTTACAAATGTGTTTCTCACAAGGTATGTTAACGCTTCTGCAGATGTAATTGAGTGAGTGGATGTTTGTGATGCTATTACAGTCTTTATTGCTATTGTTTCGTGTGTGGGAGATGTAGGTGGGTGTACATAGCATATACAGGTTTGTGGGGACTGCATTTCTACTTATTCTATATATGTGTGTGGGCTCCTTCCCTAATTGAAGACCTATCAGTTAGTAGACTGAAACTATGGTTGTTACAGGCTTATACATTGGGCCGTTGTTAATTGGTTTCTATATAGTATGCAGGTAAGGTTGATACTTCCATACCTCCAGAAATACAGTGATATGTAAAGGAATGTGACTAAATGACAGCTGTCCCGTGTATTTCTGACACAGATATTTGCACTCATTGCAGTTGTGTTGGTGACTGAACCTCTTTGGCATGGGTTGCCACCTTTTCAAATGGCCATAGTGGGACATTTGCAGGACACACATTGGTGTTTACAGGCTGACACATACCCATGGTCAGTACACAGGATAGCACATACTTTTATCCTGAATACATACTTATTCTCGTAGCACTTTAGCTACTTATCATGTTTCATGTAACATTTACGTTTTTTAGATACAGGCATAACTATTTAATGCAACTATTACATAATATATGGGACATAATTATGTCCTACAATCTCAGACATTTGCCCTTTTTAATATTTTTTGTCAGGACACAACTGCCCAGGGAGGGGCTGTCCCTCTTAAAGTGGGATAGGTGGTATCTGTATGCCTATGGCCAGCTATAACCACACCTACCGTAATGATCTAACTCTGAGTTAGCACTAACAGACACATGATGCAAACACACACACACACATTACAGTCCCATGGAAATGCACACGGCACCCTCAACACACACATGCACAGACTACGGCAATCACAAACACAGTTGAACACAGTACCTACGTGGACCGCAACACCGGCAGCGATAACTAAATGTCCCTTAATATCATGATAATATTACACACGATTCTAGTGTTCCGGTACTGTGTTCTTTCGGTCTTTCAGCCTCTTGATTATGTGTGTTGGTATGTGACGTATTCCATAGTTGGCAGTATCCTATTTATTTGTACCTCCATGGTTGTGTACATGTCATTGACCTATCTGCATATTTGCAGATATAGGTGAATCTGTATATATCAACATATATCTCTCTATCACCCTTTCTATCTCTATTATGTATATGTATATATGTATATATATATATATATATATATATATATATATATATATATATATATATATATATATATATATATATATATATATATATATATATATATATAGTTTCATAGTTTAGTACTAGGCTATCTGCCCTGGGGCATTTGTAAGCCTAGCCATAGTGATGTGGCTTTCACCACCCCATAAAATGGTACAAAATGCACAGAATAGATTTAGAATACTGTGCCTCTGTCTAGTAGTGACACAGTGAAGGTCCCCTTATATAATAGAATTAGTTTACTGTGCCCCTGTCTAGTAGTGACACAGATGTGACCCCTGGGGTAAACTTACGATCTCCCATCCACTCATCAAGATTTCTCTTGAAGAGAGTCAGTGAGGGGCTCTGCCTAACATGAACTGGGATCCTGTTCCAGAGCATGGGAAGCCTTTGGGTTATGAATCTATCCCTCCAGCATGTCCTATTCATACTTGTGCCGAGGTTTAAGTCTTTAGCTCTCGTGGTTCTGATGGATTTGGATTTTTTGAGGTGGAGCATGTCCATCAGTTCCTGATTAGACATGGCCTTGTACGTCAGGCAGAGATCACCACTGAGCAGGCGGTATGCTACTGAATAGAGTTGGAGTTTCTTTAGTCTGCAGAATAAGACATATGTTGGAGACCCTTGATCCTCTTGGTGAGGTACTTTTGTGGTGAGGTACTTTTGTGGTCTCTCCAGCTGTTGCAAATGCCGTGTGAGGTACATACCAAATGGGGCATTGTACTCAATCATAGGTCTGATGAGGGAGGAGTATAGGGGTACAATGACATCCTTGGATCTGGATGTGAATCCCTTCATGATAAGGTGTGCAAGGTAGAATGTTTTTCTAACCACTTTGGCAACATGGGTGTCAAATGAGAGGTCACTGTCGACTTGGGTCCCTAGGTCTCTGATTACTTTTTCCGTACTCTGTGGGTTGCTGTCTATGTGATAATTTGTGGGTACTTTGTTTTTCCCAAAGGGGATGAGTATACATTTTTTGGCATTTAGTTTAAGGCCATGAATCCGGCACCAGTTGTCTGTTTCTGTGAGGCCTTTTTGTAGGATGTATGTGTCCACTGGTGTATCGACTATGGCACCTAGTTTGCAGTCATCTGCGAACTTTGTCAGCCACAACCCTCCCATGTTTGCTTTAACATCTGAGAAATAAATGCCGAACAAGAGGGGTCCCAGGACAGATCCCTGTGGGACACCACTTGTGACTGGCTTTGAGTCTGACATTGCTCCAGCGATTTTAACTTTATGGGTCCTGTCCTTTAGCCAGTTTGCAACCCATCTAGTGACATAAGGGTTTACATTTAAGCTGTTGAACTTATCTATGATGCCTGAGTGGAGTATTGTGTCGAAGGCCTTAGCCAAGTCCAGGTAGGCTGTATGGACTGCTTTGCTATCATCAATGGCTCTAGTGACTGTTTTGAAAAAGTCAACCAGGTTCAAAAGGCAGGATCTGCCCTTTACAAAGCCGAACTGGGTGGGGTCAAGTGTCTGTAGGTCCCCAGTGTCTCTGTTTATGAGTTCCATAATGATTCTTTCCATAGCTTTGCAGACCAGGCTGGTTAAGCTTATGGGGCGGTAGTTCCCAGGGTCTGTAGAGGTACCCCCTTTGTGGAGTGGGACCACTGTTGTTGTACGCCAGTGTTCAGGTACATATCCTGTAGTAAGGCTAAGGTTAAATAGCATTTTTATGTGCGGGTTTAGCTCCTCTTGGAGTTCACATAGCACGCAACCCGGGATACCGTCAGGTCCCATTGATGCTGTGTTTTAGCTTTGCTGAGGGCGGCTCTCACCTGGACATCTGAGATGACAGGGAGATTACATTCAGCTGGGATAAGTATTTCTTCTTTTGGGGGTGAGGGAGGGGAGAAATTTGCACTGAACCTGTCAGCCAGAATGTTGGCAATATCTGTGGGTTCAGTGTATTTTTGTTGTTGTGAACTAACTCTGAGCATATCTGAGGGTTTCCACCCAGGTTTCTAACATAGCTGAAGAAGGCTTTGTGGTTATCTTTAGTGTCCTTAGCGATTTTTCTCTCAAAGTTGGCCTTGGATATTTTTATGAGAGAACGTAGTTTTCTGCTAGTGTTGATCAGAGATGTCTTCCCTTTATGGGATTTTGCTCTGTCGTGCAGTAGCTTCCTTCTTTTGTTATACAATTTGTATATATATATATATATATATATATATATATATATATATATATATGACAGAGAGAGTGACAGGCAGAATACACCTTTCATTGTGTACATGGTGTATACTGTTACCTGGACTCCGCACGTTTGTGTTTGAACCTGTCACATTACACACCTGCCGTTGGTACATCTTGGGTAGCTTAGTGTTAGGTGATTGTGTACATGATTGCATGTTCTACTCCTGGCAGTGGTCATTTTACCCTTCAGAGCAGGCACTATTAGTACAGGGGTGAATATTGCTGGTTTCACCTGTTCGGGACATCACTGACCGTGAGCTGCACGATATTCAGAGAAGTTTAGCCCTGTTTCATGCATATCCGTATAGTCATATTTAAACGACGCTTACCAGCACTGGGCAACGCATATTCCCACTAACATGTGCTAAACATGATCTGATGACTTGCATCCAACATGCATTATTCGTGCCTTCGGGATTATGTTACATCCCTTGCAGGACATGGGACCGGGAACATGCACGACAGTCACTGCATTTACCACCTGGGCATCTGGGATTTGTACACGTGTTATGGCGTTTTGTATATGGACTATACTACAGCTGTTACTCCATACTGCGATCAAATGGGTAACTCAGTTAGTTTACATATGGATGAGACCAATTAATGGTATGTCCAAGTGATGTTTAATGGATGTGCTCCAGCATTGGGTATGTATGTCACAGTGAGCCACACACTATAATGTGCTACACCTTCACACAACCATAGGTGGAGCATGCTGGGATGACAGATACCTGTCATGGGTACACCCCATGCTTCGCCACTACATCCATGATTACATTATATGGAGCCCCTCATTAACGCACCAGGGAATCCATGCGGAGTGTGTGGGGAACAGTGATTACTCACATGGATCCCGCAATTGGCTCTGCTCCACTGAGCGACAGTTGGTTACTCGATGTGGTGACGACAGCAGACACTGTTTGCCTCGATTGATGAATGGCCTCTGACAATCGGGCGAGTACCTACCGATGTACCTAGGAACCTATACACACAGCACCAACATATGCTGATAGGTGCGTGCACTGTTCAGGTGTTGACATTCCTTGTTCCAATAGCTGTTGTGTGTACAATGGTTGAAGGCTGCCTATGTAGGTTTCACACAGTAGGCCACTTATACATTACAATTTACAGGTGGTTGTGTGTGTGTGCCATCCATTTTACTGTGTGTGCAGGTGGAGAGGTGTGTCAGTCCATAGGGGCCTACACTGTCAGAGTATGTGCTATACGTTCCCTCTTTGCCAAGGCATAGGCATATTGAGCACACTTCTGTCTGCCTACTGGGGCTGGCACAGGGTGTTCGTGGTCTGAATCCCTCTGTGCCTGTGATGGCCTTGGCAATTGCGGTGGGCTGTGAGGGCCTTCACCATTTGTCCCTGCTGCAGCTGTTTCCGCAGGATCATATTATGTAGCATGGCACATACTTTGAGGATGTGGGCACACGAGCCTGGAGAGTACTGCAAGGCTCCACCAGATATGTCCAAGCTGTGATTTCAGCATCCCGAACACACGGTCTATGATGATTCTGGTTTGTGCATGTGCCTCATTATGGCGTTCTTGTATGGGTGTATGTGCATTTCTGATGGGAGTCATCATCCACGGCTCCAGTGCATAGCCAGCATCCCCCACAAGGTGGCCATGTGGGATGTCCCCCCTGACAAATACTTGATACAGCTGTGAGGCATGCCAGATGTGGGAGTCATGGTAGCTTCCAGGGCTGCCAGCACACACATCCATGATAATGCCCTGGGCATTGCACATGACCTGGCAGTTGATGGAGTGGTATCCCTTGCGGTTTATGTAGCACCTACCATGATCACTGGGTGGTGACTTGATATGTATGTGCGTGCAGTCTATTGCACCTAGTACTCCGGGTAGTGTGCCACAAGGTGGAAGAGACACACATTGCTGGCCAACTCCTCCTGAGTTTGCGGGAAGTATATATGCTCATTGGCATGTGGTAACATGGCATCCAGGAACTGGTGTAGTACTCTGGATGCTGATGCCTGTGAGATTCCCATTATATCTCCAGTTGGCCTTTGAAAGGTACCTGTGGCTAGTATTCGCAAGCTTACACATACCTTCGTGTCCACTGGGATGGGTTCCCCTCTGTTTTTTCTGGATCTCAGGCATGGCCAGTACAACTCAACTATTTGCTGTAAGATGTCCCTGTCCACCCTGTAATGCTCTACTATCTCCAGATCATGTAGCCCCTGGTAGGTTACCCTTGGTTTGAACACTCTTCTCCTCCTCCGGGGCCTGCGGTGGTTGTCAGCATCATCCTCCACAACACCGTCAGTCTCTAACACATGGTGATGAATCACAGCTATGGCAGCTCCCAACATGTACACTGTAAAAGTTCCCCGTATGTTTACACCTATGGTGCAGTGTTTGGGAATACACAGGTGTGTGTGGGGTGCTTTCACGCTTTATACTATTGTGCTGTGAACACCGATGATGTCATAGGGTGTGTATATACGATCGTAGCTACAGGGTATCTTATGTGTTTTATGACAGGAACTATTATTGTGGTGCCTTTGGTGTTGAATTACATTTGGCTGCCGTGGATTACCTCTTGCCCTTCCCTTTACATTTCTTAACATTTCACCTCCCATTTTCTGGCATGCATCCAGCAGCCTGCTTTCATTTGTACTTTCCTACACCTGGCTCATCTTGTGTAATGTGTTATATGGCCGGTCTACTGCAGGTTTGCTTTGCTCTGCTATGACAGTTCTCTTTTCTTTGCAATCCGACACCTCCCCTATCCTGTTTTGCAGGTTTCTGCGAGCAGACTTGTCAACTGCCGTCGATTGCCCGCTGTGAGTTAATAGGTGTTAATTGCTCAGTTGTACTCCAATTACCCTACTGCGGCATTTCCTTATTTTCTTCCCCTGACCTTCCTGTTTGAGCTATGGTAAGCGGCACGTGCGTCCACTTACTGGGTTTCGGGCATGTTTTCCTCCACGTACACATGCGCTTTCAGGCACCATATGTGCTCTCAGCTAAACAATGCTATACCTACCTCCCCACCCCTGTCCTGCAGCTTTGCTTAGCAACGGCCAGGCCAGATTTGCATTGCTCCAATGTGCTTACAGCTACGGTGGCACACCCCACTGCTGATGTCATGTATACCTCTAAGCCACTCCTCAGTGTTGTAGCGCTGCACCGTATGGTACATCCTTAGTCCGGCGGGACGTTTGCAATTCACTATTACCTGCCTCATTTGCATGGCATTGACTACTAATTCCTAGTTACCGCGACGAACACTGTCCCAGACCCTTAGCAACCCTTGCAGCTTGGTTGTGGTGTACCATGCATACCATTGAGTATTATGGTGAAATCATGATTTGTATTACATTGCGATTTTATGACATTTGTATATATTTTCTTTGTGTTCCCATTTGTGCACACATGCCCTGCGGTTGTACTTTGCGTTACTGTGGACATGACATTAAATGTTTTTTAGGTGTTGTGCATCTTTTCTTATGCCATTGGCTGTATATTTAGCCATTAGCATATGTTAACTTTGTAATACAAGAGTCTGGTCCGCTTTCATAGCTCCGATGTTCTGTTTGGAAAAATGTAAACCATGTTTTTTGTTTACATTTCTGTGGGCTTATGCTACACCTGCACCACTTCATGAATTGCTATGTATCTTCATTTGCATGGTGCGGCACTGCATGTGGGGTGATTAGCATACCTAAGCCGAGGGCTGTGCAGATCTGGTGCACGCCGGTAGTGCACGTGGAATTGGATCATACCTGAATCGCTTGGCGGCCATGTTTGGCATTATACCGCCTACGCTATGCCTGCGCCTGGCGCAAGCTTCATGAATCCCGGACACACACACATGCACACACACACACACACACACACACACACACACACACACACACACACACACACACACACACACACACACACACACACACACACTGTTGCATATTCAATAATAAGCACATTTTTGTTCTCAGATGGGATGCCATCAACATCTGTCCCTTTACTGTTCTGTCTTGCACAATACATCACAATTCATTAACTTGAATTTTTCTCAAATTACCACTTCATGTCAAACGCCTCAGTCTATGTAACCATCTTGAACTAAGAGTCACAAACAAAGCAATCATTTCTGAATCAGTTTTTCCTCCCTCTCATCTTGCATTTCTTCTGTTGTATCATTGTCATTCATTTCAAATAAATCCTTTTCCATGTGCTCTGTTTTTATCTACCTCAGTTTCACAGGTAGTTATTTTCTCAATCGCCTCATCAGGATTTTCAAACATCAATAGTCTTCCAACTCAAAATACTTTTTAATATTCCAGTATTTAATGCTTACACGTCCTCATCACATCAACAAATCAAGAAAGACTAATTAAAATTATCTTTGAATAATCATACTTCACAAACATAGTTATCCTTGCCAGCACTAAGTTTATAAATCATTGCCAAAACTTCTACAACACCTGCTGTCTTTCATAACAACTCAAAACCTCAGTCAACATTGGCCTGGATGTTCTGTACCCAACTTCCTTTCAGGCAGTGGCAACTGCTTCAATGAAGAAACTTCATGGAGTCTTTGGAAAAATCAATCTGTTCCACCATTTTGCCTCTCACAAGGTCCAACAAATAATTTTTCCTCACCCTTCAAAATACCATATAGCCTTAGAGTTCATTTCCTGCTCTGTCTTCCAGTACAGTGAGGTATGATTTAATTTGATCAAACCTTTTAACCATGCTTTCTGCCTTTTTCTGGCTGTCTACCATTTGCTTCCTGTCTTCATTATTTCCATTTGGACTTGCAGCTGCTTGACATCCTCAATAGTGGCAACCTTGAGCCTTTTCATGTTAACATTAACCATTTCTATCAAATTCCATAGCTCTTTGTGTATTGCTTCCAGATTGTTAGCCACCTCACTCACATTCTCACCTTCTTGTTAATTTCTCTGAATGACAAATGCCAAAAGTCTCATTGATTCATTCCTGTTTAAAATGTACTAGTTCTGCTGTACAAGCCATATTCCCACCAGTAATCAATGACACATTTATAACCTTCTTTTCATTAAAATTGCACTGAATTAACTACTTTTCACACTTTTATTAAGAAGTGCACACTCTGAATCAATGGAGCATGCTGGGAAAGCATCCATATTTCAAGCTGCCCAGTGCATCTACCTCTGTAGATTGTTTAGGTATGCAGAGTTAGCTTTGATACCTACCTGGGAATGATTCTGTGGTCACAGCTACACATGCTTGTATCCTAAGAAATGAGAAGGTAATGCTTGCCAGTCAGTCTTCCTTCACCCTTCCATTATTGTCCTTTTATGGTTCACTAGAAATTTGTTGTCATTGCCATCTGACGTTTTCTCACTGTACCAGCTGATCTGATCTAAAAGCCATCGACATGTGGGGTCACATCCTGAAAGCCTGCAATAGTGATGGACTCACTGTGAGGAAATGTATGAAAGAAAGTTGGGTGAGTCAACAAGACTTTCAGCTAGGTGGTCAGTAATTAGGAAGCCACAGGAGACGTATCAGTGGTACCAGTGGGAACAAGAGTAAAGCAGTTAGCAGCATACAGATAGATGGTTACTCTATTCCCAAATCAAGGGTGCAAGAGATGGGAGAGGAGTCAGTCTGAGACCCAGGATCATCTCAGGCCTGAACTGTCAATGAATGTGCTGCAGTATGGTGCAGCACTCGAATATGGACTACCCATAATAGTCACAGCCTCTAACAGAAACTCCCCAGCACTAGAGATAATTGAAAACAAATCTATCACTTCATCACTTATCTTCCCATAAGCTCAACTACTTCATCCTCAAAAAAGCCAAATATCTCTCAGTGGAGCAGAGAGCAAACCTAATACTAGGCTATCACATTTTCAAACTTCTCCACCCAAACTCATTCTCACCACTAGCTGCCACATTTTATTCTAAACACTCTTTTCCGCTCTATAACGTGAATGCCAAACTCTGATTTGCTTGTCATAGTTTTGCCCCTCCTCACACTCCATTTCTGTCAGTAAGTGTTATGCACCATTTCATCTCCCTTTTCACAATTATGAAAAAATTATGGCCACTAGAACTGGAGCCATGAGATGTGACTTGCTTTGTGCCTTGTACTGAGAAGACAATAGAAGGATGATCTCAGTATACCCAGAAACCACAGACCAAGCTGTATATAATACCCCTGAAACCACAGACCAAGCTATATATAATACCCCCAAAACCACAGACCAAGCTGTGTATAACACCCCTGAAACCATAGACCAAGCTGTATATAAACACCTGAAACCACAGACCAAGATGAATATATACCCCTGAAACCACAGAGCAAGCTGTATATAATACCCCCAAAACCACAGACCATGCCGTATATAATACCCCTGAAACCACAGACCAAGCTTTATATAATACCCCCAAAACCACAGACTAAGCTGTATATAATACCTCCAAAACCACAGACCATGCTGTATATAACACCCCTGAAACCATAGACCAAGCTGTATATAAACACCTGAAACCACAGACCAAGATGAATATATACCCCTGAAACCACAGAGCAAGCTGTATATAATACCCCCAAAACCACAGACCATGCTGTATATAATACCCCTGAAACCACAGACCAAGCTTTATATAATACCCCCAAAACCACAGACTAAGCTGTATATAATACCTCCAAAACCACAGACCATGCTGTATATAATACCCCTGAAACAAAAGACCGAGCTGTATATAATTAGTTCATAGATTAGTTCATAGATTAGTAATAATACCCCAGAAACCACAGACCAAGCTGTATATAATATCCCAGAAACCACAGACCAAGCTGTATATAATACCCCAGAAACCACAGACCAAGCTGTATATAGTACCCCAGAAACCATAGACCAAGCTGTATATAATACCCCTGAAACCTCAGACCGTGCTGTATATAATACAGTCCCAATGGTCTTTTACTCTGTCTTGGTTTTGAGCAAGAACAGAGGCAGATTTTAGCTAAGAAGCCTTTCAGAGTGGTTTTGAAAGAAGGGAGGGAGGGTATTGATCTGATGGATAGAAGTAAGGAGTTCAAGGCCTTAGCAACCTTGTACAAGTACAGACAATGCCCAGCAGATCTGATAAGTATGTAGACAGACAGGAGTTTTTGGTCACTGGATTGCAATGACTGACCAGGAACATAGCCGTGTGGATTGTTTTTAGTGCTGGACAGGCTAGCCTGCCAGTTATACTCTGTATTTTATGGCTTCTTCATATATGGATTTTTCTTTTCTCCTTTCTTCCCATTTGTCATCCTGTTTTACAATTTTCTGTTTTTATTTATCACTTCTCTTATTCGGTACTAAACAGGCCAAGTATCCTTTTCTGCACTGTTTTCTTTTCTTGGTCAAGGATTTCATTTACAGATTTGCTCCTTCGCTGATGCATCACCACAGGTCTTCAGCTGCTCTAAGCTCCCAACATCCCTCAGTATTACTAGCTATACTTTCTGGCAGATTAGGACCACCTTTCTGGAGTCCCAACTTTCTCACCTTGTTGTATAACTCATGAATATTCTAGGAAGTGTTAACTACAATATAGCATGTTTATTGCTGCACTTTGCTTTTCTTACACTAAATCTATCATGTCCCCTGTGATGCTTGAAGGCTAGATGAAGGAAATTTCACTTCAGTTATTTATTGCTTACTATGTCAGATAGCAGAAAGACCCAGAACAGACCATTTTCAGTCAATACCTCATTGCTTGGTATTCGGCAAAATAGTACATCTTAACAGTTTGATAATGTAACATTTCTTCAATTTACAAAAGCAGTTATAGAAGTGCTTCTCAATATCACTGAGTAAAGATGGTCATATATTAAGAGACTTAAAAGGCAATTGAAAGCACTATGCATGACATGCTACAAAAACGAATGTTACAATATTTTTCAAATACTTGTCACAATCACCTCTGTCTGCTAACCATCATGCCTCCTGTTACTGGGCATCCACTCATTCTGGAGTGGTGAGAAGCTTCCAGATCAACTGTGGCTATCATACAGGCAAACATTGGGGTTAATTGTACCGTTTGTGGGATCCTGACTATGAAGGCATTTTTATTGTAAGTGGCCTAACCCTTCCTTTACAGTTATCATATTTAGTTCCACCAAAAAGCATACTTCTTGTTAGGAATGTGAGTTAGACTTGACTGTAACTAGGACTACTATATTTTTATGCTTCTATTAAAGGGGTGTTCTATATAGGGTTAATAAAAAGGTGACATCACCATTTATGTGGCAGAGTAGGTCACTGCATAATGCATCTATTCCTCATTAGCTGTTTAGGCATTGGTCATCAGCCTTCAGTAGCCTGAGTCTCAGTCTTGGGGAAGTACAGATAAATTATATCAAGGCTCATTCAATGTAAGCTCAAGTGAGGGGTGATACACCCTGCATTTTCATACAGCCATGGACAATAGGAATATAAGGATTTTCTTCTCTGAATTGTTTTTCTCTGAAGTCAGCTAAATTGTTTACTCATTTAGAAAAGTTACCTTTGGTACTGCGAAAGAATGGCAATTTTCATTGTATTGGCTGGCTATTTCATAAGGACAGTGATGTTTGTTTTTCATCTAAGATTTTAATGCTCTTCCTTAAGTTCTGCTTTGCTGAAAAAGAAAAATAATAGTTCTTGAACTGAAGTTTGAAAGGAAGAGCACAAAGATGAACTCATCCTTTAGTCTAACAACACAAACAATCTCTTTTTAAGGGAATCACAGTGGCGATTTGTGTTAGGAACCAGTAGTCTGAATCTACAAGCTTTACTGCATGAGCTTTGCTGGCCTATTATATCCCTTCTGGAGGTATGACAGGCAACAAGAAGGCCATATTCAGGTTTGGTTTAAGAATCATGACATAACTATCTTAAGAATCACCAACCAAGCTTTTGACTAACTCCCGATTCTGTTTTTTGTTGTCTGATACAAACTTTCGTAGGTAAATAGTGTTCAATCTACACCTTAGAGCATTTGAAGAACTGCACATGCTCCAGGTTTCTGCCATATTATCCTGGTTGCAGTTCCTAATAGCACTTTATCGTGATCACTAGTTGCCTCTTATCGGAGCACCGCATGATTGCTTATGATTATCCAGATCCTCCTGGATAGAATTTTTAGAGAAAAATAACGAGGCAGAAATGAATAGCAAACTGTTATAGGCACTTAAAACAGAAGATGTAGGCCAGATGTCAATCACTGCATTTGATTAAGAGCAAACAGAATAAAGGAATTAATAATTCAGTAGGGAATTTTATGCAAGATTACCCTGATGCAGTCAATTTATATTGCCATTTTTAGTTGGAAAAAATATGTAGTAACATAATAGACTGTTTTTCACCAAATAGAAGAGTACAAGTAACACAAACACATGTAGTTAGTGGTTAGTTAGTGGTTTAAATAATGTTTATAGGTAAGAATCCATTGTAAACAGATTGATCTTTAAATGAAGTACTGTTGTGACATTGTACCTGTTTCTGTAAGAATGGAAAGATGCATAACTGTCTTAAATAAGGAGCTTAATTATCTAATCAAAAGCTTTAGTGAGAGCCATAAAAATAGTTCCAGTTTATTTTATTTATTTATGTTTGCTGGCCATGCTACTACCCCTGACCTGGAGCCTATTTATGGGAGATGTTCAGGGAGAAATTTTGCTGATACCTTTGGCCCCATGGCACAGGGGGGAGAAACCATAATTGCGACCTAGGTGACTGAGGTTTATTAGTGGTCCTGGCACTGGGGGAGCTAGGTAGGGAGGGAGAGGTATGAAGTTGCTCAGCCTGATTACCTCTACCAGGGAATGGGTAAGTATGCATGCTTTTGGGGGCATACAGAATACTTTTTCCTTTGGAGACTGGAGAAACTACCTCCTATGCTTCAGTTTCAGTGGACTGAGCTGTGTGATGACATTATCCCTTATGGAAGTGAGGGAACATCTGTCATGGACAACACATTGTATTCCACCTTCCTTTACACTGCAAGATATGCAGGAACACATATGCCTGTAGAAAGATGTGAAGCACTCATGATGGCTGCATTAATACTTGCCTCTTCTGGTCAATCATTGCTTCAGTGATGGGGAACAAAGGAGTCAATTGGTCTGGGGGGGGGGGGACTAGCAGGTAGTGGAGGCAAAGTGTGACAAAAACAAAAAACAAACATACACATGCATGTGCCCATGCACACACACATACATCCAATAGGAAATTAACTATTACATTCACAAAAGTGTCTGTCATCAAGTGTCTGAAGCACTAAAGGCAAAGAAAGCTAGTTGAAGTCAATACAGTTAAGGATAGCCATATTGAAATAGTAGCATCTACTGGGGCAAGTGCATTGCAAAAAGGAGTGAAGAAAGATTATGTGAAAAAGGACATACAAACTATATTATGTACAAATTGAGGAGGGGAAGAAACAGTGCAGGACCAAATAATAGTTCAGAAGTGTTCACTAATATAATGCAATGTTAAAGAGCAGAGCTCATTAATAAATACAAACAAGTGTTGTTACAGTATGTGTACATAGTGGATAGATTAAGTAGATCAGGGATAAGTCACGTGAACGTGCCTACAAAATGGGGCAGTAGTGAGAAGTACAGTTAATCTAGTCTGACAGAGGTGAACAGGCTTAATAATGTCATTCCAATGTGAGTGTGTATCAGTAGGGTCAAGGCCGTCCTTGTGGAACTGAAGTGAAAAAAGTTATCTGTGGAGAGTTAGCATAATGATGCAGCAAAGAGGTGAAATGTTATAAGGGTGACATGAAAGTGAGTATGAGAGAAGGTTAAAATTATATATGGTACCATACCTCTTACCCTCTTAGACCAAGTAATCTTGACAATACCAAAAATAATGGGGAGGGGGTAAATGTCCAAAAATAGGGGCATATTTTAAATATTGTTCTTATACACTTAGAAAGTTACTAGAATAGTAAGATTTGTGTTAGTGTGCATTTTCTGAATGATATAAGTTATGAAGTTGAAATGTATGTCATTATTTAGGAACTTTAGTCCTCAGTGATTTGCCAGAAAATCAAAAATTTTATGAGGAACATACCAAAAATATGAGGGAAAAGTCTGAACATTCTGCAAAAATCTGGACAGTTGAGAGGTAAGCATGGCACAGAAGATGAATGTAGAACAACACGGGTTGGGGAGAATCTTGTGAGGAGACAAAAAGGTTTGATGAATTACAAAGGGTAAACATGAGGATATATAGGTAAAGATTTCCATAACTTATAGCTGAGATGAGATAGTCATTCAGGATCTGGGTGAATTACTGATATCTGAGAGTTCTGTACAGTAATTAATACTTGCTGCATATTGTACAACAGTATCAAAGCTTAACTTTGTTACCATATCTGTCTTTCGCCGCCTACTCCATTCAGCTATAACTGTCTTTATTTAACATTTGTTTACTGGGAAAGTCTGACTTGGAACAAAGCCAATTTTCAGTGGAGGCACATGCTCCACATGCATGTCTTTGTGACATGAGAGGAAATCCACACAAACACAGGGAGGACATGCAAACTCCACACAGAAGGCACCTTAGCTGAGAATTGGACCATCAGACCTCTTGCTCTGAGACGACAACACTACCACTGCACCACTTGCTCTCCTTTAGTTCACAAACTCCCAAAAGATGACATTAAGCATGCACACAAACAACATGTTGTATTGCAATTGATTGCAGTATTCTGATAAATGTTCTATTGAAGAATTAGGCTGCCAGTTAGTATCAAGTCCTTCCTGAAATTTGTGTAGGATAAATGGTTTATTTCACCTTATGACTGCTGTAAGCAGACTTGAGACTTCTGATGGGGTAATAGTCACATTAGTAAATATACAGTCATTATTATGAGAGACATCAGTTCTTTGTCTCCTTTTTAATAGCTAAAATGCTGAATCAAGTTAGCCTGTACAAATTGCATGAAGTGTTTAGTTGCCTCTGTTGTCAGTTTAACTGTTTCCACTTCTGTTTTTTTTCCCAGTGGACTGTGCACACCAATGTAGGTTTGCCACCTTTTCAAAGGCCTAAGTGGAATGTTTTCTTTTATATAAATGTTATTTTGCATGACAACCCATACTCACAACCAGTGTAAGGGAGATGACTTCACTTTTTTCCCAAAATAAAAGTTCAGTCTTGAAGAATTTGAGTTGCATGTGTTGTTTCATATCATATTAAGATGTTTTAAACACAAAAAACTTGTTTTATGCTGCTACTAAAGGTATGTTTGAAAATATTTCTGTTAAATTCTCAGGACATTTGCCCTTTTTCATATTTTTTGGCAGGACACAATTACTCAAATAAGGACTGCCCTGTGCAAACAGGGATAGGGGTTAACCCTAAATGAATGTGTATGTTGCACACTGCCTAGGGCCAACATCATTATCCTTTCATGATTTGGTTTCAGTTCACCTCTCCTTAACCATTCCTGCTTCAACTGTGCCACTATAATAGCAGACTTTCATAGGTTCATAGTTTCATAGGTAGGTACTAGGCTATCTGCCCGAAGGCATTTATAAGCCTAGCCAGAGTGTGTCGGCTTTCGCTGCCCCATTGATTAATTAACTGATCCTCTGTCAAATAGAGCCAATGAAGTGATCCCAGGGGTGTATTTTCTGTTACCCATCCACTCATCAAGGTTTCTCTTGAAGAGTCTTAGTGAGGGGATCTGCCTAATGTAGTTTGGAATTTTGTTCCCAAGCATGGGGAGTCTCTGTGACAGGAATCTATCCCTCCAGCATGTTCTATTTATTGTTGTGGTGAGGTTTAGCTCACTAGAGCATGTGGCTCACAGTGACTTGGATTTCTTTAGGTGGAGCATGTCCATCAATTCTGAGTCAGACATGGCTTTGTAAGTCAGGCAGAGATCACCTCTGAGTAAGCGATATGCCACTGAGTACAGCCAGAGTTTTTTCAGTCGGGCTGCATAGGACATATGTTTGAGGCCAGTAATCCTCTTGGTGAGGTACTTTTGTGGACTTTCCAGCTATTGGAAGTGTCTTTTGAGGTACATCCCAAATGAGGCATTGTACTTTATGATATGTCTAATGAGTGACGAGTAGAGGGGCACTATAACCTCTTTATTTCTAGATGTGAACCCTTTAGTAATTAGATGGGCCACATAGAAGAATTTCCTAACTACTTTGGCAATATGATTGTCAAAGGAGAGATTACTATCTACCTGGGTCCCCAGATCTCTTATTACCTCTTCTGTATTAAGGGGGCTGCCACCTATGTGGTAATTCGTGGGTGTTTTGTTTTTCTCAAATGGGATGACTATGTATTTTTCGGCATTTAGCTTGAGGCCATGAGTTTGACACCAGGTGTCCGTCTCAGTAAGACCCTTTTGGAGGATGTCCATGTCAGCCAGAGAGTCAATTATGGCTCCCAGTTTGCAGTCATCAGTGAACTTGGTTAGCCATAGTCCTCCTGTGTTTGCCTGTACTTCTGAGAAGTATATGCCAAACAGTAGGGGTCCCAGGACCGAGCCTTGCGGGACACCACTTGTGACTGGTTTAGAGTCGGACCTGGAGCCTGCTATTCTTACCATGTGAGTTCTGTCTGTAAGCCAGTTGGCAACCCATCTCATGACGTAGGGGTTTATGTTCAGGCTGGTGAGTTTTTCTGTAATACCTGAGTGGGGAATGGTGTTGAAAGCCTTGGCGAGGTCAAGGTAGGCTGTGTGAACCACCTTTCCCTCGTCTATGGCCTTGCTGACTGTCTCAAAGAAGTCAACTAGGTTTAGTAGGCATGATCTGCCCTTAGCAAAGCCGAACTGGGTCAAGTGTTTGGAGGTTCCCAATGTCTTTGTTAATGAGTTCCATGATAATGCACTCCATAGCCTTGCAGACCAGGCTAGTCAGGCTTATAGGGCGATAGTTACCAGGGTCAGTTGTGGCCCCTCCTTTGTGGAGAGGAATAACCATTGCTGTACACCATTCTATGGACACATAGCCTGTGGGGAGGCTGAAGTTGAACAGCGTATTTAGGTGGGGGGTTAGTTTGTTCTGTAGTTCATGCAAGATGCAGCCTGGGACACCATCTGGTCCCACTGACGCTGTGTTTTTGGCTTTTGAAAGGGCTGTTTTCACCTGTGCATCTGTGATTTTTGGGACAGTACACTTTTCCGGTATTGTTGTGGGCCCTTTTGGGGATGAAAGGGGGGTGAAGTTTGCACTAAATCTATTTGTCAGGATGTTGGCAATATCAGTAGGTTCAGTATATTTCGTGCAATTTTGCACTAGTTCAATGCATATCTGCAAGTTGCCACTTAGATTCTTTACAGCTAAAAAAGGCTTTATGGTTGTCTTTTGAATCTTTGGCTATTTTACTTTCGAAGCTAGCCTTGGATGATTTCATGAGGGATCTTAGTTTCTTACTGATACTGATCAGGGATGTCTTTCCTTCTTGGGATTTGCTTTTTTCTGAACTAGTTTCCTCCTTCTATTGTATAGCCTGTTTTATGGCAGGGGTCCACCAAACTGGTTTCCTTCTCTTAGAGGAGGAAGTCTTAGTTTTGCTAGGGATGGCACGATCCATGGATACTTGTAGTTGCTCATAGAGTGCATTTGTAAAGGTTTCTGCATCTTGGACAGCGTTATCCTTTAGCATGGGGCCTGTGAAACTTCCCACTTCTGTCTTAAGTAAGGTGAAGTTTGCTTTAGAATTTTTTTTTACTGTGGTTTCCTTAGTTGGAGGGTGGGGGATGGGGGTGGGGTGGGGTGTGGAAATCCAGAGTGATTAGTTTATGGTCTGATCTAACCAGTGTCGGGTTGACCTCCAGTGTGGAACACCTGTCGCCCATGTTGGTGATGACCAGGTCCAATATGTTTTCACCTTTGGTAGGGGAGTTTACCAGCTGATCCAGGGTGTTTGAGTTGATGAATTCCAGGAAGCGCTGGGCCTGTGAGTTTGTACTCGAGTAGTTTTCCCAGTAAATGGTAGGGTAATTGAAATCCCCCGATATCAGGGTGTTCAGTAGGACCTTCATGTTTTCCAGTGTCTCCAGAAAGGTGGAGTGGTGGTCCTGGGCCATGGACGGTGATTTGTAGCAAGCCGCAATATGCACTGCAGATTTGCCAGATGTTAGTTGCACATGGATGATCTCAGATGTATCATGCTGTGCCACTAACCTGGAGGTGTAGGTATCCTTGATGAATATGGATACACCCCCTCCTTTTGTGTTTCGGTCTGTGTTCTTTGGCTGAAATGTGTGGTATGAGTTGCAGCCCAGTAGTGCTGGGGTGCTCTCTGGATCCTTGAACCAGGTTTCAGTTACTGCTCAGATGTTGATGTTGTCCATACTGAGGAGTGCTTCGAGCATGTGCATTTTGAGATTTAAACTCATGGCGTTGAGTAGCATAACCCTCAGTTTTTTGTTAATTGTGCTGTTTATGGAGGTGGGTTTGACTTTTGAGCCTTGCCTAAAAAAGGCATTAAGGGGGGAGCAAGAGCCTTGGCCAGTATTTAAAGGCCTACTGGTGACAGGTGCAAGCCGTCTCTTGTGAAGCAACCTTGTCAAGCATGTAGTCCCAGGCTGACAGACACTGGATCCCCTTTGAATGACACCAGAAGCTTAGCCAATTGTTGAAATTGATCATTTTTTTCTTTATACTGAGGTATCATTCTTGGTGAGGGCAAGATGCTACTCAGGGTCAGGGTCATACCAGCCTGGGCTACATGATCAGAGGGCTCTTCCATGTCTCTTTTCATGTAGTCCAGGGAGGTATGTCTCAGGTCATTCACACCAACATGAACAATGACAGAGTCATATTTGTACTTGTTCTGGAGTGACCTGAGTACTTGTGTTATGTGGCAGATTCTGACTCCCGACAGGAAGCTAACAGTACCCTTCTGCTTGTCCAGCCTAGTGAGTAGGACATCAGTGTGCCTGACTATAGGGTCACCTGTTACTAGTGTGTTAGGTATGTTATTTTGCCTTAAGGGTTGTGATTGTGCAGCACACTGATTTTGTGTTTTATGTGTTGTCCGGTTTGTGACAGGAGTTGCAGGTTGTTTGGGTGTCTGCTTTGGAGGTCTCTGATGTTTTTGCAGGTTTTTATTTAGAACCTCCAAGTATGATTTTGTGTATTTATGTGCATTTTTTTGCCAGTGCTGATTTAGTAGGTCTGTGTGTGGCTGGAGGTGTGGTGCAAGTGTTGACCTTCGCCTCTTGACTGTCTGTTCCAGTCTTGGGTGGAGACAGCTTAGCTTCCAGTTTGGCTGTATAATTGCATCTCTTGCATATGTTATTGTTTTGTGGTAGGAGGAGAGGGTTGTCTGTGTACATGAGTCAGTTGTAACATTGCCTCAGGATACCCAGATTCGCCAGCTGGACTGGAGAATACACCTGAAATTGCCCTTTGGTCATGCCTGAATAGTAGGGTGAGCTGCTTAGTCGCTTGGTTTGTGAGGGGTGAATAAAGAGCCTTGCCCTGCTGGGCAATCAGTGTCAGGGTATATTAGTGTTTGTTATTAGGTCTGAGCAAGTGCTGGGCTGTAGGATGCTTTTTGAGTGCTTAGGGTGAGAGTTAGACTAGTTTCAAGGGAAAAACTGAAGAGGAGACTTAGTGGAGCCGGGAATAATTTAACCATAGCTAACCGGTGCTGCCCGGTGTGCAAAACCATGCAAATGCAATTGTTATAGTAGGGAAATGAAAGAGATAGAAATTAGCCCAAAATGGCCAATAAACAACTAAGTTCTGGGCTTAACCACTCCTCCAGGGACATATTGGTTGCTCAAAGCTCCTCTCTCTCATAGGTGAACAGAGAAACTTCCTTCTATCCAAGTAAGGTATGGGCAACTCAGAAACTAGTATCACAGCCCTGAATTCAGCACTAGCCTGAAAACTGGACTATACTAGCTTAGAAAGGTGGGAAACAAGGAATTTGTTTTGTTTTTTTGAAAAGATAAGGCAAAAACAGTAAAAAATACAATTAAAACAGCTTTAAATGACTACAAACAATCAGAAAAGGCTATCGCACTTTAGTGTGTAGCCTACAATAGTTAAACAAATTATTTAAACAAAAAACTTTTTAAAAGTGCAGGCAATCAAATAAGTACAATATGTGAAAAAAACAAGCTTTTAAATCGCAATAAATGCTGGAAAATCTGAGTTTAGGCAGAAAACAGTTAAGTACAGCAAAAAAGTACAGAAAACTGATACTTAATCACTCCAAAGTCTCTCTTCTAAGCTAGAAGGCTTGTATCAGTTTAAGGCTTTCTAGTGCTACCCAGTAGATTAGTTACAGGAAAGATGGGAAACAAGCGCAGATGTGGTCTTTTAAACCAGAAAGTTGAAAGAGATGGACAAACTGTCCAAATGGTCAATAAACTACAATTTCTGGGCCAAGAACCTCTCCTCTTGTGGTAGACAGACTACCTTGTGTTTACCACTCCCACTGATAAGCTAGAAGGCTTTCCTCTGACACAGAAAGGCTTGCGGGGCTCAAAAGCTTACCAACAGTCCTGGATACAGCAACTCTGTATCTGGACTAGGCTAGTTACAGGAAATCTGGGAAACAAACGCATGTGTAGCTTTTAAACCAGAACGTTGAAATAGATGGAAAAAAAATTGCCCAAACGGCCAATAGCTACAATTTCTGGGTCAGGAATCACTCCTCTTGTGGTAGATAGGCTACCTATTGCTTACCACTCCCACTGATAAGCTAGAAGGCTTCCCTCCATCACAGAAAGGCTTGGGGGGCTCAGAAGCTTACAAAGAGTCCTGGATACAGCAAATCTGTACCTGGAATAAACTAGTTACAGGAAAGGCAGGGAACAAGCCAGCAAGTTGAAAGAGATGGAAAACTGCCCAAATGGCCAAATAAACTACAAATTCTGGGCCAAAACTCACTCTTCCCATGGAGGATAGGCTACCTAGTGCTTACCACTCCCATTGATAAGCTAGAAGGCTTCCTTCCAACACAGAAAGGCTTGGGGGGCTCAGAAGCTTACTAACAATCCTGGATACAGCAACTCTGCAACTGGACTAGGCTAGTTATAGGAAAGGTGGGAAACAGGCGCAAGTGTGGCTTTCAAACCAAAAAGTTGAAAGAGATGGAAGAAAAACTGCTCAAACAGCCAATAGCTAGAATTTCTGGGTCAGGGACCACTCCTCTTGTGGTAGATAGGCTACATGATGCTTACCACTCCCACTGATAAGCTAGAAGGCTTCCCTCCAACACGGAAAGGCTTGGGGGGCTCAAAAGCTTACAAAGAGTCCTGGATACAGAAAATCTGTACCTGGACTAGACTAGTTACAGGAGAGGCAGGAAACAAATGCAAACACAGGCTTTTAAATCAGAAGGTTGAAAGAGATGGAAAATCTTCCCAAATGGTCAATAAACTATAATTTCTGGGCCAGAAACCACTCCTCCTGTGGTAGATAGGTTACCTAGTGCTTACCACTCCCACTAATAAGCTAGAAGGCTTCTCTCCAGCACAGAAGGGCTTGGGGGGCTCAGAAGCTTACCAACAGTCCTGGATACAGCAAATCTGTACCTGGACTACACTAGTTATAGGAAAGGCGGGGACCAAAAGCAAAACGCGCTTTTAACCAGAAAGTAGAAAGAGATGGAAAAACTGCCCAAATGGCCAATAAACTACAATTTCAGGGCCAAAACCCACTCTTTCCATGGTAGCTAGGCTATCTAGTGCTTACCACTCCCGCTGATAAGCTAGAGGGCTTCCCTCCAACACAGAAAGGCTTGGGGGGGCTCAGAAGCTTACCAACAGTCCTGGATACAGCAAGTCTTTACCTGGACTTGACTAGTTACAGGAAAGCCAGGAAACAAGTTTAGAATTTTTTTTTCCAATTTTCTTTCCTTCTCTTCTGGTCTTTTTCTTTCTTTTTATGAGTGCATGTGAACACGTGGATCAAGTCAGCAATAATTTTTATACCACCCCGCTTGTCCAGCCTTTCCTATATCATTTATTTCTCTACCCTTTAATGTCCTTTCTACTATCTTAAAAAATACATAATTTCATGTTTTGTTCATGAGAACAAGTGAATATGTAAAGACATTTCTTTAGTGCAACTATTCTCTGTATAACACATTGTACTATGTTTTGATGTAACAGTATTTTGCAATAACTCCACTGTATCTCATCTTGCAGTAACTATATTTTTAAAGTAACCACATTGTTCTGTACTTCAGCTTTAATGTGTAACGTATTTTACTTTTAATTTGCTGTTATTTATACTGTTGTACTACTTATAGTTTCTGGAGCTTTTCTCCCCAGGTGTCTGCTGAAAACAGGCTACTGGCCCAGTTGGACATTACCCAGTAATCAAATGCAAAATAAAATAAATTAATTAATAAAATTATGATATGCTCACAAACACACACATAGACAAACACACAGACACATTTTTGTTGCTGACGTTTCTGATGTTTGGGTGAATTTTCTGGCCAAACTATCCACAATCTTGCATTTATCATTTAGGGACTATAATAATATTCATATTCATTGTAAAGGAAGTAGATAATCTCCTTGTAGGTGGCAGCTGTTTGAAAAAATCAGCAAGTATCTTTTGTGGCAGTTTCTTTTCTGCTTGGTAATATGAAGCTTGTTAAACAGAAACCGCAACAAGTATTGCATCCTTTTATTTATTTGAAAAGTTTCATGGGCTGCAGCTGTAAAATATATAGTTCTTCCACAATGCAGTATACTTTAATACGGCTAATGCAGCACATTAATTCTTTATTACTTCTTAAGAAAAAAGATTACAATGAACAGGAAGAAGGTACAGATAACTGATATAGCCATAGGATGGGGGAACATGACAGATGGGAGATAATAAGCGATTATTTAAGTTATACAGACTCTGGAGTGGGTGGGGTGAAAGGAGCATTTGCAGGAAAAAAGAATACATAATTTTGTATTTTGATAGAAACAGTCTGGGCTCCTCTGCAGACAGCCTTATAAAGCATAAAAATGCAGATTTCTGTTAAAGGATGCAGTGGTTGATATGACTAGAATTATGTGCCTTGGTTTCCTAGCTGAGACACCCAGATTGTATTCTTTACTTGTCGGAATAGAAAGAAGCCCAGAAAATTGTGTAACAGTGTATTACAAGTAAGCCCTCTCAAGACCCTGTCTGGGTAAAAAGTTCATATAGATGATAGATTAAATAATATGAAAAAGCACATTAATAAACACATAAAACAAATAAATAAACAAATAAATTAGCTTTGAAAGTACAGATAGCTCTCCCTGCATGGAAACTGGAAGGAGCAATAAAATGATGCTGCCTGTGCTGGAACTCATGAAATCTCCTTACCTCTAATTACAAAATAACAAAAAAAAAATTGAAGCAATGCACACACACACACACACACACACACACACACACACACACACACACACACACACACACACACACACACACACACACACACACGCACACACGCACACACACACACACACACACACACACACACACACACACACAATACTTAAGCTTCATTAAACAATTATGCAAACTTAGAACAAAAATGAATTAAACTAACAAAAATAAAAACAGCGTGGGACAGAGGTGCATTGATTACTACTGCTGCCTCCCACTGTGGGACAGAGGTACATTGATTACTACTGC
The DNA here is from genome assembly GCF_019279795.1 of Protopterus annectens. NCBI lineage: Eukaryota > Metazoa > Chordata > Ceratodontiformes > Protopteridae > Protopterus > Protopterus annectens. The sequence goes on from NC_056745.1 coordinate 1,404,619,888, forward strand.
TGCTTTTCACTGCAGGACAGAGGTGCATTGATTAGTACTGCTAACTTCCACTGCAGGACAGAGGTGCACTGATTAGTAGTCCTGCCTTCCACTATGGGACAGAGGTGCATTGATTAGTACTGCTAACTTCCACTGCAGGACAGAGGTGCACTGATTAGTAGTCCTGCCTTCCACTATGGGACAGAGGTGCATTGATTAGTACTGCTAACTTCCACTGCAGGACAGAGGTGCACTGATTAGTAGTCCTGCCTTCCACAATGGGACAGAGGTGCATTGATTAGTATTGCTGCCCTCAACTGCAGGACAGAGGTGCATTGATTAGTACTGCTGCCTTCTACTGCAAGACAGAGGTACACTGATTAGTACTGCTGCCTTCCACTGCAAGACAGAGGTGCATTGATTAGTACTGCTGCCTTCCATTGTGGGATAGAGGTGCATTGATTATTACTGCTGCAATCCACTGTGGGATAGCATTGCACTGATTAGTACTGCTGTCTTCCACTGCAGGACAGCGCTGCATTGATTAGTACTGCTCCCTTGCACTGCAGGACAGAGCTGCATTGATTAGTACTGCTGCCTTCCACTGTGGGACAGAGCTGCATTGATTAGTACTGCTGCCTTCCACTGTGGGACAGAGCTGCATTGATTAGTACTGCTGCCTTCCACTGCAGGACAGAGGTGCATTGATTAGTACTGCTGCCTTGCACTACTTGAATTTCCAGTTCATTTCCTAACTGGAGTATCTTCTTGATATCTCTGTATCCTTTCTGAATCCTACCATGTTTTAGTAAGTGTGGCAGTGTTATGCATGTGTGGTAGGCATGATTAGCGAATTTAAAAGTCTTACCTGCTAAATGTCCGTGTTTGCGCTTTCGATGTTTTCATGTGTCGGTGGAGTGAATGTCGGTCTTCCGACTTGTCGGTCGACTGACATGTACCCATATATATATATATATATATATATATATATAAGTGTGTGTGTGTGTGTGTGTGTGTGTGTGTGTGTGTGTGTGTGTGCATGCACATTAATAAATTTGCTCTGGGTCTCTGGATAGTGATTTAACCCTATCATAACTGTATATATCTCCATCTGCTTATTTTTGAATCTAGAGTATATGCTTTGCCTGATGTTGCCTAAAACCAAAATTGTCTTGTATTGATTTGCATTCATGTTTATTTTATATGCGTTTTATACAGTGTTATTAGCAACTTCACAGTCATATTAATACAATTAGTGTGCAATTTTCAATGGAAAGTTATTTTAATATTTCCTCTGGTGGATGATCTTCTCCTTTTTAATTGGAATATTCTCCCAACTTATTTATATAGCTAAGTACAGCCTCATAACTGAGAGAGCATTCATATTTACTATTCCTTTTATTAATTTATTTTTATTTTATTTATTTTACATTTGTTTACCAGGATAGTCCTACTGGACACAGGTCCATTTACAGCAGAGGCCCGGGGAGAAAAGCTCCGTACAATTAACACAAATAGTAAACAGAGTACAAGTCACAGATAACATATAATAGCTGTAAGGCACTTTTACACAGACAACAGCAAATTTTAATTAACTCATATAGAAGATTACATTTAGAGGATTCAAGTAGGGATTCCTGAGTTTGTAGCAGAACAACAGGAATTTGTAAGAGTAGCTAGTTATTTGTTGTTAGCAGGTAGGGGTTTTATGTGATGCATGGGCATAGGCAATAATTCATTAGGTGTGCTTTGAGAGAGTTTTTAAATAGTGTAGTTGAAGGAGCAGAAGTCAGAGGAGTGGGAAGGTTGTTCCAGGTTATAGCTAGGTTGTGGGAGAACAGAGCTTTCCCTGCAGAATTATTGGCTTTAGAGATACATAGGAGAGATTTTTCAGAAGAGCGGAGGGGACAATTTGATACATACTGGGTTAGGAGTTGTTTTAAGGATGGGGTTTTGTCAGGATAATTCACGATATTGTAGGCAAGTATTAATTGGTGATAGTTAAGTAGGTGAGGGTGTTCTAATCATTTAAGCTCTTGTAAAGCCTGACAGTGATGGGCTTTGAAGATGGAGTTGTTAGTGAATCTGGCAATTTTATTGTAGCAAGATTCAAGTCATTCAAGGTCCTGTTTTCTTGAGTGGGTAAGGATTGGTGCAACGTACATAAGTGTGAACAGTAGGTGTGTTTGGGCTAGTGTAATTCGTGCTTAATCAGATAGGAATTTTATGTGTCTGTTTAGAGTACCCGACTTTTTGTGGAGCTTTTTGATTGTTTGTGATATATGGACATCAAATAGTTTATTGTTAATTGCTACACGAAGGAGTTTGGTGTGGTCAGTGGGGGAGATGTTAGTACCATTTTTGGATCTGATTGTAAAAGGTTGTTTGGTGTTTTTAGTTTTGTTGGGAATGAATATGAGTAATTTGGTCTTGGGATTGAGGATGAAGTGGATCTGGGTAATCCAGCTTTCCACTGAGTAAAGGATTCCTGAGTAAGTTTTTGTAGGGTAGTGAGTGATGGTGCTGAGCAGATAAGCTCTGAGTCATCTGCATATTGTATAAGTGTGGCATGTTGGGTGGAGGTATTAAGGTTGTTAGTAAATACAGATAAGAGTAGTGGGCCCAATATTGAACCTTATGGGCCCCCTGTGAAACATTCAGCATTATAAATTTATAAAAACCATTTATATCACACAGATAAGGATACAAAGTAACTAGAAACATTTACAAAATGCACACTCTCAGAGAGAGAACTCTGCATTAAACTATACAATAAACAATGTTCAAAATCTATTGTCAGATTTAAACATAATTAAATAAGCAATGTCAACCTTATTTAGGTAATGCAAATCATGATATCTTAAACTCTTTCCCATCATGTAATATTAGACAGCAGAGCCTGTTAAGTATCATCACTTTTACTAAATATTTGTGTTTCTTTTTCTTCTGTTACAGTATTCAGACCCCCCCATTTCCAAAAATAACTTGGCCGACTGGCTTTCCCTGCTATGATTTCTTCCTCTCTCGCTATGTCTTAAATCATATTTAAAAAGTCTTCTGTACTCCTCAGGTCTTTGTTTTCCAATTTGTAGTTACCATTTTTTATCTGCCAGTATCATTTTGCTTAAAAATAAAAAAAATAGTGGAACAAACATGCATCTCTCTGGCCAGATTTGGCAGAAACAATCCTGTTATTGGTCTCATACATCCCATAACTTCAGACAAGGGCAGTCTCTCACTTTCCCAGTGTTACATCTCCAACAGTTCTTAGAGACTTTTTGCTACATTTTGTGCATTTTACTTGGGGTATAAAATATTTGTGCAAACATTTCTAACAAAAATTCTGAAATATCCTGATCTTCACAGCTTTCAGACCCTTGCACAACTCTACCAACATATTCTTATTCATGCTTATACCTAGTAGTTTTCCCATCTGTTTTTCACATTAAATTTAGGTTGAACTTTCGTTTCTTCAATAGCTTTATATAAACCTGACACTAACCCTTTGATTTTCATTCCAGTTTCCACACATTCCTTTAAAATTTCCCTCCAAAGTGACACTTTTGGAATCCATGTGAATTCCTTTTTAAGATATCATATGTCCTCTAACACCCTGCTAGTTTATATAATTAGTGCCTACTTTGTGAAAAATCTTTTTAAATGGATCCCCCTAAAAAAAATCTTGCGCCTTTTCCAAATGTTCCCATCTCTTTCCTCACAGATCTTTCAATGACCAAGTCTTTAGACTCTTCCCTTCACCTTTTCCATGACCACATCACATTGAGGCCAACCAAGTCATAGTTTTTTCATCCTTTCCTTTATTACCACCATTTATGTCTTTCTGCAATCTCTGACCATATGTCCACTATGGATTAAACTTCCCATCTTTGTAAAACAAAGCTGCCCCTCACTCTCTTCAAAAAGAATTTGGATAAATCGATTGGGAACAGTAAATTCACTCCCGGGGTAGTACCTATGTCCCTTATGGACAGAGGCAGTCTGTAAAATGACTCAGGGTTCCAACACCCAAAGTCCCACTACCCTGATACTACCCTGTCCCACACAGGTTCATAGGTAGGTACTAGGCTATCGGCTCTGGGGTGTATACAAGCCTAGCCAAAAAGGTACCCTGGCTTTTGCCACCCAAGAAAATTATTTTCCTGTGCCCCTGTTGAGCAGAGCCACAGAGGTGATCCCCGTGGTGAATTTCCTATTTCCCATCCAATCATCAAGATTTTTCTTGAAGAGTGCTAATGAGGAGCTCTGTTTGACATAGATAGGTAGTTTGTTCCAGAGTATGGGAAGTCTCTGGGACAGGAATCTATCCCTCCAGCATGTTCTGTTTATTGTGGTGAGAAGGTTAAGTCCCTAGAGTGTGTAGCTTGGAGGGATTGGGATTTTTTTAAGTGGAGCATGTCCAACAGCTCTGGGTTTGACATAGCTTTGTATGTTAGACAGAGATAACACCTCTGAGTAGGCGATATGCGAAGGAGTAAAGCTGGAGTTTTTTGAGATGGTCTGCGTAGGGCATCTGTTTGAGGCTGCTAATCCTCTTTGTGAGGTATTTCTGTGGCCTTTCCAGTTGTTGTAGATGTCTTGTGAGGTACATAGCAAAAGAGGCGTTGTACTCTATAATGGGTCTAATGAGTGACAAGTAGAGGGGAACAATGACCTCTTTTTTCCTGGATGAGAAACCTTTTGTAATGAGGTGCCACATAGAAGGATTTCCTGACTACTGTGGCGATGTGATTATCAAAGGAGAGACTACTGTCCACCTGTGTCCCAAGGTCTCTTATCACACTTTCAGTGTTAAGCAGACTACCACCTATGTGGTAGCTCATGGGTACAGAGTTTGTACCAAAGGGGATGACAATGCACATTTTGGCATTGTGCTTGAAGCCATGGCTTTGTCACCAGGCATCTGTCCCAGTGAGACCCTTTTGTAGGATGTCCATATTGTTAGGAGTTTCAGTTATGGCTCCTAGTTTGCAGTCATCTGCGAATTTTGTTAGCCAAAGACCCGCTCTGTTAGCCTGTACTTCAGAAAAGTAGATGCCAAACAGGAGAGGACCCAGGATGAACCCTGTGGTACTCCACTTGTCACTGGTCTGAAGTCGGATTTGGACTCTGCTACTTTCACAGTGTGGGTTCTGTCAGTGAGCCAATTGGCCACCCATCTTGTGACATGGGGATTTGTACCTATTTTAGTGAGTTTATCTATAATTCCAGAGTTGGGGATGGTGTCAAACGCCTTGGCAAGATCTAGATAGGCTGTGTGAACCACCTTACCCTTGTCTATGACTTTGGTGACTGCTTCAAAGAAGTTAATCAGGTTTAAGAGACATGATCTGCCTTTTACAAACCCAAACTGGGTGGGGTTCAGAGTTTGGAGATTACCAATGCCTTTGTTTATAAATTCCATGATGATACATTCCCTAGCCTTGTAGACCTGGCTCATTAGGCTAATGAGGCGGTAGTTCCCGGGGTCCGTGGTGACTCCCCCTTTGTGGAGTGGGATAACTGTTGCTGTAAGCCATTCAGTGAGCACAAAGCCTGAGGTGAGGCTATGAATGAACATGATGCTTAGGTGGGGTGCCAGTTCATTCTGTAGTTCATGTAGAACACAGCTTGAGATGTTGTCAGGTCCCATGGATGCTGTGTTCTTGGCTTTGGAGAGTGTGTTTTTTTTCCTGTGCAGCCATGATTACAGGAACTTTACATTCTTCCGGTATAGAGATGGGCCCTTTAGGAGGTGGGGGGTAAAGTTAGCACTGAACCTATCTGCCAAGACGTTGGCAATATCAGTTGGTTCTGTATATTTAGTGCCATTGTGCTGTAAGTCAGAGCAGATCTGAGTGTTGCCATTGAGATTCTTGACATAGCTATGGAATGCTTTGTGGTTGTCTTTAGAATCAGTGGTGATTTTGTTTTCATAACTAGCTTTGGAGGATTTTATGAGGGATCTCAGCTTCTTACTGAGACTCACTGGAGAGTTCTTCCAGTCATTGGATTTTACTTTTTTCTGCAACAGTTTCTTTCTTCTGTTGTAGAGTTTGTTTATGGCAGGGGACCACCAGATTGGCTTCCTTTTTTTTGGAGGATAGCATCTTGGTTCTGTTAAGGATAGCATGATCCATGTACTTGTGTAAGTGCTTATAAAGTGCATTTGTGTAGGATTCAGCAGTCATACCTCTATTGTCTATCTGCATGGGTGCCGTAAAGTTTGCCACTTCTGTCTTAAGAAGCATGAAGTTGGCTTTGGAAAAATTTTGTATGGTGGTTTCCCTAATGGAGGGTGGGGGTGGGAAGTGTATGTCTAGGCTAATTAGCTTGTGGTCGGATCTGACCAATGAGGAATTGACCTCTGGTGTGGAACACTGGTCACCCATGTTGGTAATGACCCTAGGGGGTGTGGATAAGTTGATCCAAGGAGCTGGAATTTATGAATTCCAGAAAACGTTGAGCAAAAGAGTTGCTACTTGAGTAGTTTTCCCAATTAATGGTGGGGTAGTTGAAATTGCCCATTACTAGGGTGTTGGGTTGTACCTTAATATTTTCCAGTGTATCAAGAAATGAGGAGTGGGAATCCTGGGGCATGGTGGGGGATTTGTAGCAAGTTACAATTTGGATTGCGGTCTTGCCCAGAGTTAGTTGCACTTGGATAATCATGGATGCATTATGCTGAGTAACTAGCCTGGAGATGTGGATATCCTGAATGAATATGGGCACGCCTCCACCTTTAGTTTTTCGGTCCAGGTTAGGTGGCCAAAAGGTATGGTATAAATTATAGCCTGGTAATGCAAGGATGCTCTCTGGAGCCTTGAATCAGGTCTCTGTCACTGCACAGATGTTGATGTTCTACATTTTAAGGAGTGCCTCGAGTGAATGCATTTTGAGGTTTAGACTTCTATCAATGAGTAGCATTAACCTCAGATTTTTCTTGCTTGTACCTGTTACACTGGTGAATTTGTCATTTCAACCTTGCCTAAAAAAGGCACTATAGAGGTGGCAGGAGCCTTAGCCAGTATCCGGAGGGTGACAGGTGCAGGCTATCTCTGGCAAAGCATCGAGGTCTGTCAATCATGTCATCCCAGGCAGACAGATAATGGATCCCCTTAGAATGACACCAGAAGCTTAGCCAATTGTTGAAGCCCATCATTTTGTCCTTGTACTGTGGTTTTATTCTGGGTGATGGCAGGATGCTACTCAGGGCTAGAGTCATACCTGCCTGGGCTACAAGATCGGAGAACTCCTCCATGTCTCTTTTCATGTAGTCTAAGGAGGTATGTCTCAGGTCATTCACACCATCATGGGCAATAACAGAGTCACATTTATATTTGTTGTGGAGTGACCTGAGTGCGTGCATTATGTGGTGGATCCTGGCACCCGACAGGCAGCTGACAGTAACTTTCTCCTTGTTTAACCTGGTGAGTGGAACATCAGTGTGCCTGCCTATAGAGTCACCTATGACTAGAGTGTTGGGTACGTTGTTATGCCTTATGGGCTGTGGTTGAGTGGCACACTGAGTTTGTGGGCTATGTGTCATTTGGGTTGTATTGGGGGTGAAGGTTGCATGTGTTTCTGCTTTGGAGGAATTAAGACATAATATTGTCATATCCTGGGTATTATCGGCTAGGTTTGTAAAGGCTCTTGTGCCATTAGCCTATTAATCATCTATGAAACTATAATCCACTATAAGATTGAGTGGATTTACTGTTCATCCAAAGGCAGATGTCTGGATTGTTTCTCTCCAGGCCTCTGCTGAAAATTGGCTCTGCCGCAGTCGGACTTTCATGGTAAACAAATGTTAAATAAATAAATAAAAAATGTGATTCTGTGATATTAGTGTGTGTCTACCCAATACTAGTCATTTTTCTCAGTCAAAGTTAAAGCACCAATTCTAAAAGAATTTTAATTGGAAAGCTCTCCAATAAGCCCTCAGATCAGGGATACCCAGCTCACCACAGTTAATTGATAAAGATGAACTGTACTTTGAGAGACTAGATTTGTCATGCCCCCAGATGAAGCTCTTTGGGGAATTTTCTAAATCTCTTAAGAATGTATCACCTTATTTTTAGGGGACTGCTTTGAACAGTACAGAGTTATAGGCAGTATATTCATTGTAAGGCCTGCACTTTTTCGCCCATGTCTAAGTCTAACATCCTCCATTTTTTTCATCAAAGTTAAGCCCTCCAAGTTGAACATAAGTTTCCCTTACCATATCTTTTACTGTTTTAGGCAGTTTTATACCTAAATATTTTAAGCTCCTATGCTACCAAATATCCAGATCCTGTGGCCTCATCTCTCTAGTTGGCTAATAATTTATCAATGCAGCTTGTGTTTTGTCCTGATTCACCTTGTACTCTAAACTTCTACTAGACCTCATCAGCATATACAACTGAGTTATTTGAGTGCCTAAAATCGATAAATATACAAATTGTCAGCATATAACATAGCAACATGCTCATACTAGTCAACTGATTATGGGTGCACCAAGATGCCTAGCCGGGTCTACTTCTAAATTTCAAAGTTTCAAAACTTCAAATTTCTTATGGTTGAGACCATAAGATCGAAGTTTTGAAACTTTGAACCGTTTAAATGGAGATCGTCGTACAGCATGGAATGGTATATTTTCCATTTTCCTCACTGTTCCGCGATCTCGGAGTTGGTATATTTAATTAGCAGAGGGTTTGGGGGGATGCAGAGAGGCTTGCCCCCCTACAAAAAAACAAAAAATATTTTTTCTTTTTCTTTTTTTTTTTAATTTACATTTATTTTGAAGTTTCAAAAGTTCGATCTTATGGTCTCAATCATAAGAAATTAGAAGTTTTGAAACTGAAATTTAGAAGTTGACCCACCTAGCCATATACAACTATAAGCAGACAAATTGAAAAGTTCTTGCCACTATTTTCAAGCACTTTATAGTGCTCACCTTCCTGATTGAATAAGACTGTACATAAAGATCCTCATGTATATTTTTGTCTAACCATCCAGTTATCAAGACTAGCCTGAAAGGTAGCCAAAGTAGTATTTTGGTTGACCTGTAATGGTAACTGATTTTATGGGCTAGGAATACTCTAAGTTAGAAACCTATCCCTTCAGTGAGTCATTTTTATTTCTCAGTGTAGAGTTAGATTCTTAGTGTGAGTGCTTGTAGAACCGCTGGTCTTATTAACAAATAAGAAGTCAAACAGGACTGGGTCTTTCATGGTTCAAAAAGCAAGACACCATGACACCTCACAGCAACCTCTATGCTACTGAGTGTAATGAAAGTCACATAATCATATAGGTAGTTGAAGGATTTAAAACCTTCATATTTTTTTTTGGTTAGAAATCTTTGGGGTCTTTCCAGTTGAGTGATATGCTTGGATTTCCACATACCAAAGAGAACTTTGTTTTTAGTGATGGGTATAATAAGGTAATAGAGTGATAGGATGACTTCTTTGGAACTTGAAGATATTCCTTTGAGCCAGATAGAAGGGTTTCCTGACTATGGTAGAACTATGATGACTGAATGAGTGACAGTTAGCCACATAAGTACCTGGGTGTGATAAGACTGTTTCTGCTGTACCTGTCTGAAGAGGACTACCATTTATCACATCTGAGGTGGAAGGAGCTTTTCTGCTAAATGCTGCTATGCTGCACTTTTTTCATTTAGTTTGAAACCGTTTTTGATATACCATGTATGTGCATATTCCAGCCCTTGCTGGAGCTGTTTTGTGTCAGTGAATGAGCTGATAGAAATGTCCAGTTTGCAGTCCTTAGTAAACCAAGTCAACCATACTTCTGGGATATTGGCATGGATGTCTGCAAAATAAATGTCAAACAAGAAAGAGTCTGGGAATGATCCCTGTATACATCACTAGTTAAAAATTTACATTCTCAGAGAGAGAACAAAAAACTTTCACAACTTGGGATTTGTGGGATAGCCAGTTTGCAATAAAGCAGATAATGTAGGGTGTTTATATTAAGGTTGTCAAATGTTTCAATAATACCAGCATGGAAGATATTGCCATATCCTCGGCCAGGTCAAGATAAGCAGTGTACACAGAATGACCACTTTCCACAGTCCCTATAACCTTTTCAAAGAATCTTACTAGGTTCAGGAGACCTTCACAAACCAAACTGATTGGATCATGATTACATAGGTTGTCTATGTCTGCATAAACAAGTTCTGCTATGATACGTTTCATAGTGTTACCTATAACGTTGATAAGGATAATGGATCTATAACTACCTGTATCTGTAGAGGGGCCATCATTGCACAGGAGAGTCACAGTGGCTGTTCTCCAGCAATCAGGGACAAATCCTGTACTTAGGCTGAAGTTGAATAATTAAAGTAGAGACCCAGAAAGGGCATACTCGACACTGAAGAGAGTGCAGCCTGTTATATTGTTTGGTCCCATGAAAGTGTTATTTTTAGCCTTTGACACGGATTCTGAGACTTTTTCCAAGATAGCTTCAGGGGAAACTAAATTCTCAAGGATAGTGGGGGCAACAAAGGGGGTAGGAGGGGTAAAGTTGGAACTAAAATTGATTGCTAATATATTAGCCATATCCTTGGGGTCAGTATGCGCGATATTATGGATGAGCTCAGTGTATTGTTGGATATTATTCCTTATTTTTTTGCATAAATGAAGAAGGATCTGGAGTTTCTCTTAGAATATGTAGCAATCTTAAGTTCATACTCTCCGTTACATTTAATACTAGTGCTACTGGTTCCTTTTCCTTGCTGGAATGTTTAAATGTACTACTATTGAAGTAGGGAGAGAGAGATTTTTTACAACTTTTCATTATTTTTCTCTTTTTTGTACAGTTTATTAATACAGAAATTCCATAAGAGGTTTATTCCAGAATTTATCATTATACATAGGACAGATGGATGCTGGGTTTTCTAAGCAACTGTTCAGGTGCTGGTAAAATTCTGAAGTGAAAGTGACAGCCCTTTCAGCTGGGTCACTTGCAAGGGGTTGTTGGGAATTTTGCATAGGTCTTCTGTGATAAAAGATAAAAGAACAGCCAAAGTTAAAGCCATTTTTGTTGCTCCTGGTTCCATAACAAGTCCCGATATTTGTGAGTGTCTTATCTTTACTGCAAGGGGTTCCAAATACAACTCAAAAAGTATAGAAGAAAGTGGGCTCACAAGCAGTTGGCCAACCAAGTGTCCGCAAAAAATAAATAAATAAATAAATAAAATTTAAAACCTGTCAAGGTTGGGGGTTATGCCCCACCACCAATGTAGGGGACTGCTCCCCCCACACCCCCCCTAACTAAATATACCAACTCTGAGATCACACTACAGTGGGGAAAAGGGCAAGTTGCAGACAGTGGCTAATCGCTGATTTGCCTAGTTAAAATCTACCATTTGCTGAAGAGCGGCTTTGATAAATAGGTATTCGATGAATGGGTTTTCCCTGAATAAACATTTGACGATTTGTCATAGACCTGCTGTGGGGATAAGTCGAGAATGCTGAATTTAGTACTGCTAGTAATTTCCTGTCCAAAACTATACCCCCAATCTATGAAGCCCACATAGTTTGCTGTCTAAACTTTCTGATTTCTCCCTTGCTATGTGATGAAGCTCAGTTTCTAGTTTCTCTAGTATGATACACCTCATCAAGGAAGATTTACATCTTCCAAAGCGTTCTGAATGTCTTCTATGATCATTAACTGTCCTGGATCTGTTTAATAAAGATTGCCAGAATATTCTATAAGAAGAGTCAGTATTTTACCAGGGTCTTTTTCTGTTGTTCATGAGTAGACACACCTTTCTGATTTAGTTTACCTCGGTTTTATAGCACGGCTTCTTTACTCCCTTGGGGAGCTACTCAAGAAATTCCTTTGTGTTGCTTTTATTATACACTGTTGCTTACTTTCTAAAAGTGAGTCCGTTTCAGAATGTGCTTTCTTTATGTCATCCTCAAGCCCCTCTATTCCTCTTGCTTACCTGTCCTGCTGTTCCTCAAAACTTTCTATCCATTCATAGGTTCATAGGTGTGTTCTAGGCTAATGACCACAAGGGCCTTTTAAGTCTAGTCATCTATCCCAAAATCTACCCTTGATAATTGCAAACAGGGGCTTGGGGGAATGAAACGTTTTATAAACAGGTGCCTGAGAGATGAACAATTTACAGGCTGTCTGTGTCCATTAGAGACATAGGTGCCAAACCGGGGATGAATTTCCTGTTCCTTATCCAACTGTCCAAGTTACACTTGAATTGGTTATGGAGCAACTCTACTTCACATGTATGGGGAGTGTGTTCCAGAGAAGGGGTAGTCTCTGGGTTACAAACCTGTCTTCACAGCAGGTACTTATTTATATTACAGGCAATGTTTAAGCCTTTAGAGCAGGTAATTGTGGTGTTAATTTTGTGTGGATATGCAAGAGGTCCATCAGGGTGGGGTCTGACAATGCCTCATATGTCAGGAATATATCTCCCCTTAACAGCCTATAAGAGACAGAATACAGGGATAGGTCCTTGATGTGGTCTACATAGGACATGTTCCTTATGTCCTGTATTCTTTTAGTGAAGAACTTCTGTAGACATTCCAATTGTTGGATGTGCCTGGTTAGGTGCATACCAAAGGGGGAATTGTACTCAATGATAGAGCTGATGAATGGTGAATACAGTGGATCAATGACCTCTTTGGACCTAGATGCCACACTTTTGTTTAAAGGTTGCACAACATAGAATGATTTCCTCACTACTGTAGACATGTGATGGTCAAAGGCAAGATTACTGTTTATGTGTGTCCCCAATTCCCTGACTATTGGGTCAGCTCTTAGGGGTGTATTGTCAATATGATAGTTACTTGGGATGGATGACTTCCCAAATGATACTATTACGCATTTCTTTGCATTTAGTTTTAGTCTATGGCTCTGACACCAGTTGTTTGTCTGTGTCAGCCCTTCCTGGAGAACATTTGTGTCAGTGGGTGATTCAATGGCAGCTCCTAATTTGCAATGATCTACAAATTTAGTCAGCCAGAGGCCACTGGCATTGACCTTGACATCTGAGAAGTAAATGCCAAAAAGGAACAGACCCAGGACTGACTGGCTGCTTTGTAGAGGTAGACTCCACAATTATAACTTCCCTGTTCCTGTTTGTGAGCTGGCTGGCTATCCAGTGGGTACCATACGGGTTTATACCTAACTTTATGAGTCTGTCAACAATGACCAAGTGGAGTACTGTGTCAAATGCCTTGGCCTGGTTAAGGTAGGCAGCCTGAACTGTTTTGCTCTCATCCATTGCTTTGGTGACCTTCTCAAAGAACCCCACCAGGCTGAGTAGGCATGGCCATCCCTTGACAAAACCAAACTGGGTCGGGTCCAGTGTCTGGAAGCTTCCTATGCCATTATTGATCATTTCCATGATAATTAATTAATTTGCATATGAGATTAGTGAAACATATGGGTCTGTAGTTCCAGAGTCTGTAGATGGCCCACCATTATGCAGGGGGATGACTGTTGCTGTTCTCCATTCACAAGGCATGAAACCTGTTTGGAGGCTACAGTTAAATAGCAATTCCAGAAAGCCTGCTAGATCATGTTTAATGTTATTTAGGAGGCCTTTTTCTCATATTCCAGTTTTTCTCTGATGTATTTCTACAGCTTTTCTCTACATCCCTCCTTTTACCTCTCTTAGTTCATTAATATCTTCGCCCTTTGCCTGTACTATTTCTGTCTACCAGGAGTAAAGGTGGTGGTAGCATTGTAATATAAAGGGAGCCATCAGTGTTTTATAGTTGGCCTTTCTCCTTCTTTCAACCAGAGGACCACTGGCACATGATCTGAAATTATTATCGGTTGTATTTCTCACTGCTGTACTAAATCATTGTCCTCATGCAAGATATAAATTCCTTCTATCCTTGTGTACAGCCCCACTTTCTTAGAGTAGCAAGTATATGCAGTAACCCCATTCCCTCTTTAATACATATTTCCTTAATGCCTATGGCATTCATAAAAGTATTCAAATATCTGCCTACATTTGTATTGTAAAACTACATGGCCCTCCCTCCTGCACATTCATAAATGTATTACTAAATTATAATCTCCCATCCAGAACAATATTCCCTCATGGAATTCAACAATTTCACTGACAAGTTATTTTAATTCTTCTAAAGGAGACTTTGGTGGTATATATATATATATATATATATATATATATATATATATATATATATATATATATATATACATACTGCCCACTGCCTTCTCTTTTTCTCCTGTACCTACCTCCAACATAAAAAAAACTCTTAACTAAACTTAAACCCACCAAATTAGCAGCAGACAACCTCCCAAGTGAATACCTACAAATCGCAGCTGATGCTCTGGCCTACCCAGTATCCATCTTGATTAACCGATCTCTGTCAGAAAATTACGTTCCTACACTGTGGAAAGTATCACATATAATTTCCCTCCACAAAGGCGGACTCTCTGCAGAACTAACCAATTACCGCCCCATAGCTATTCTCTCTCCACTCTCCAAAATACTAGAGAGATGCATACACTCTCAGGTCTCAGACTACCTCCTTACTAACAACCTCCTTTCCAGTACTCAGCATGGTTTCCAAACAAACCATAGCACCACCACTGCCTTACTCTCCTTTACTAACACTATCCTTCAGCATAAAAACAATGGCTATCTCTCCTCTGCTACTTTCCTAGACCTATCTAAAGCATTTGACATGGTCCCACACAAACAACTTATCTCTGTCCTCAATAACCTATCCTTCTCACAATCAGTCACCAACTGGTTTCAGAGTTACCTGTCTCATCGCCAACAATCCGTTGTATGGCAGAATGACATATCTCTCCAACTACCTGTCTCCATAGGGGTTCCCCAAGGATCCATCCTTGGACCCCTACTCTTCTCTGTTTACACCAATAATCTAGACTCTGCCACCAAACATGGCACACTTATACAATACGCAGATGACTCAACCATCATCTGCTCAGCCCAGTCTCTACCCAAACTGCAAAAAGTCACACAGTAAGCCTTTTCCTCTGTTGAAACATAGTTATCCGATGCCCAATTAATACCCAACCCAAACAAAACTAAACGACTCATCTTCCAACCCACCAAACATACTCAAAACAACTCTCACTTTAACATCACAGCAAACAAAACTAAACTACTCATCTTCCAACCCACCAAACATACTCAAAACAACTCTCACTTTAACATCACAGCAAAAGACAACACCACTATATACCCAACTGAACACACCAAATTGCTAGGAGTGGAAATAGACAATAAACTAAAATTTGACATTCACATATCCATGACCATAAAAAAAGTCCACAAAAAACTAGGAGCGTTATACAGAAATAAGCAATTTCTCACCAAAGCAGCAAAGATTTCAATAGCAAATTCCCACCTTATCTCCACCCTTCTTTATGCCTCTCCAATATATACCAACCTAAGGCAATGTGATCTAAACAAGCTAGAGACCTGCTACAACAAAATCGCCAAATTCGCCACAGGGGCATCCTACCGCAGTCACCACTGTCTCTCACTTGCTGAAATGGACTGGCTTGAACTCCCCCACCTCCTTCAGTGGTATCAAGTCTCACTCACCCACAAACTAGTAAACCATCCACTAAATGTCCCATGCCTCCAGAATCTACTCCAACCCTATCGCACCACCAGACCACTAAGATCCAGCAACAAAAATCACTTGTAGATCACTAAAGCCAATAACTCTGCTGGTGAAGCACTATTCTCTTGCACCATAGCCAAATTATGGAACTCACTCCCACCCACAATTACCTCCGTACCATCATGCACCCACTTCAAAACTTTACTAAAAGCGCACCTAAAAACATGCTGGCTATGCCCTTGCAACTCCCACTCTAATATCATCCACCCCATCCAACCACTACCTTTCTTTCCACTCCACTAACTACCTTGATTATAGCAAGCTCAGATGCTCATAAGCCTAGTACTTATTGTACAGCAGGAACTTCTCATTGTAACATTTGTTAATGTCTGTTATGTACTTCACAGATAAAGATTCTAGTTGTCTACTGATGTACTATGTTCTTCATCTGTAAATATGTTGTAAGTAATTGCTATGTTAAATTGTTAATCACTATGTAATCCAATGTAACTACTGTCTGTTTATTTTACTGTGGAGCTTTTCTCCCCCGGCCTCCGCTGAAAATGGACCTACGTCCAGTCGGACACTCCCGGTCAACAAATTTAAATAAATAAATAAATAAATATATATATATATATATATATATATATATATATATATATATATATATATATATACACACACACATACTGACCAGTGCGTTGAGCTTATTCACTATCCAAACATTTTGGGCTACATATTTTCATTTTTCGTCCTTTAATATATCAACATTTTTATGTCTGAGGCTGTAGCTATTTAATATGGCAAGTTTGCTTCTTTTCTTTTTATAATCCTCAGCCTTCACTATAAGGTACCCACACTAAGCAACTTGAGATGCCCACTATCATTCTAATGATTTTTTTTGCAAACATAGTATTTGGGGACACTTTCTTAATGTACCTTATTGTGGTTCTCTTTTCATTGGATTATTCAGCCCATTCATATTCAAACAAAGAATGTTTATCATTATTTATTATTATTATTATTATTATTATTTTCTTATTTTACATTAGCTTACCAGGAAAGTTTGACTGGACACAGGTCTTTTTTCAGCAGAGGCCTGGGGATAAAAGCTCCAAGAGTAACAAATACATATAACAGAGTAACAAATACATATAGCAGAGTAACAAATATAGCTGAGTGAGAAGCAAATACATACAAGATGTGGTTTCAGACACAATAAGTAGAGAAACAGTAATTTACATAAAATGGTTGCTTACATTTAGTGGTTATATCCAAACAATTATGTACAGTTAAAGTGAAACTACCATTAGTGGTAGATCATCCTAGTAGAGTAAGAGTATTGATAACAGAGTGAAAAGGAGGAATAGGTTATCCAGGGGAGTTGCAGGTGCAGAGCCAGGTGTTAGTAAGGTACGTTTTTGGAAGTTTTTTAAATTGAAGTGTTAAGGAGTTAGTTACTAGTGAGTTAGGTAGATTATTCTAGTGTTTGGAGATGTAGCTGGAAAGAAGTGATTCAGCTGCTGAATTGTTGAAGTAAAGGATAGTACGGCTGTGCTGGTGCTGTGATAGGGGCAAAAACCATGTTAGATATTAGATAGGAGCTTGTGTGTAAGGAGATAGTCCATAAGTTGGGTGTGTATGACCCTTTCCAGAATTTTTGAGTGAGGGAATAGAATTGCAATTATGCAATAGTTTGTTAAGTTTGGTGGAGTTACCTCTTTTGTGCAAGGGTAAGATGTGGGAGATTTTCCAGATGGTGGGCCATAAGCTTCAGATAATGACCTATTTATAGGTATGGATACAGGTTATGCAATTACTTCTGCTGCAGTTTGCAGGAATTCAGCAGGGAGATTGCTGGCAGCTAAAGTAGTGGGCTTAAGTTGTTTAGTAGTTTTTTGATGATGTTAGTGGAGACTGGGTTTAATGTAAACTGGTTGTTGATTTTGGGTGGATGTAAACTGTTGTGGTTTGGGGCAGGAGGGGTGTGGTTGGGGCTGGTCTGTGTCAGTGCAAGTTGTTGAATTGATTCTGTAAAGCAAGTATTAAACTGAGTGGCTAAGTTCATGGAGTTGGTTGTTGTTGGGGTGGGAGTGGTTGATTTTCCAGCATGCAATATATTATTAACTGCTGCCCAGAATTTTTCAGGGTCATTTTGATGTTTATTCTGTATGTTGTAATAGTAGTTGCTTTTGTTTAATTTTACTAGCTTTTTTTGTTTTATTTCAGAGTTCTGTGAAGGTTTGTTTAGTTATAAGGGATTTGGTTTTACGATATTGTTCCCAGACTTTATCTCTGGTTCTGAGTAGGGATCCAGATTCTTTACTTAGCCAGGGTGCATATTCTGATTTCACTCTAATGGTTCTAGGTGGGGTATGATAGTTGAGTATGTTTATGAAGGTGGAGTTAAATGAGAGAACAGCCTCTTCTGAGGACCTCTTCATTTCTAATTGTGGCACAACCATTTTCAATACAAAAAAAAAAAAACAGTCACATAGGCATTTTATTTTTATAAATTACCAAATTTCTAACTACTAATGTATGAAATGCATTCCTAACTATTAATGCACTTATATAGTTTAACCATCGATCACCTCTCATAAGACATCTCCAACCACAGTGAGGAAGTGTATTAATTTTATTCAATGTACACGTATTCCCTTGTTCCATTTGGATCAGGTTGTACAGCCCCAGCAAACCTCAGTTTATTCCCGATAATCTTGTCTACAGCACTTACAAAGATAAGTAAATTCTTGATAACCAAAATTCAACATTGTAAAACTAAAAAACAGCAAAACTATAGATAAACTTGTTTTTTTTTTTGGAGTATTATTAGCAAATGTAAGTCCAAATGTTTTATTTCCAAGGCTTTGAAAATTTCACTAGTGATGAAATCTGAAGTGGTAACCTATCACAGGAAACTCCTGCAGCAAATTCAGATGCCATGTTTATCCTTAATTGTTCAGTGGCTCTTATTTCTAATTATGGCACTACCATTTTCAATACAAAAAACAGAGTCACATAGGCATTTTATTTTCATAAATTACCAAATTCCTAACTAATAATGCATGAAAATAAACATGAGTCTTCCTTTCCATCAAAAGGAGCATTAAACTAATAACATAATGTATCTTCTATCATTGTTATGACTCTTGCCAGTACACTGAAAGTCAACATGAACAAGGTAATTGTTCTAGTTTCCTTTCCTCTTAATCAACGTTTTATCTTTCTGGTGCAGGTTTTGCTTAAATAGGGCAAGACAGCAGGTCTCTGCAAATGATCAACATTTGCCTCCATGTCATCGCATCCTGCGGATGCATTTTGTTTGACACTTAGTGGGGGTAATCCAGTTCCTAAAGGCATTCTGTACGTCATCCGGGTCCATAAAGATTTTTAACTCCAACTAGAAGAAAATAGGCAAGATTGACCACTTTGACTTAAAATTGCTTCTTTTTAAGAGATGTATTGCTAGAATGAAATGAACTCTGCATCTGGTTTCGGAGCTGTAGTCTTTCTCAGTATAAGTTCAGCAAACTTAAAGTAAAACTTAAAGTTCAAGTAACAGCAATATCTGCAGCTTGTCCTGCAGGTCTACAATTCTCAGCTCAAATTACTGTACCTGGGGTATATTATATTTCATGAAGTCCCCTGCTGCATACATCCCTCTGTAGCTTGGCCACTACGTCTGAATGTAGAATTACTATGATTCAGTCCCCTTGAACTTCTTTTCCACCATAGCAAAGTATTTGTCTGACTTCCTATTGATCTCATGCAATTTGTCCATTATTTTTTTAAGAGGGGAACACATTACTTCTGTACCCATCAGAGCTGCTCATCCCTCTGTTCCTACAGCTCTCTGTCTGATGTTCCTTGGTCGATCGAGTAAAGTGTGCCTTTTTCATACTCTTTCTTGTAGAATGCCTCTTCAAGGTCATTCAAGCCTAATTCCTACACTATTACTGATTTGAAAGATTGTACTGAATTGCTACCCTACACATGAATATCCAAATTTCAATTGTCCCCACACAGGGTGATACATTGTAGCTGTTTACTTACCTGCTAAGACAAGAAGTCATATTTTATGCAGTATATCTGGGCCATGGCATAGAAGGGTCTAAAGATGAGTCCCCGTATCTATTAAACAATAAATAGATAAACAGATAAGGAGAAGGGTGAAACAGAAACAGTACAAGGGAAATACAGCAGATGCAAGGAAGCAAATTAACTATATTGGTTAAGAGATGTTTAAAAGGTTAGTGTAAAGAGACCAGAACCATGTTGGGGTGCTCAGAGCATATGCATGCAAACACATGTAGAAGGTATTGCAGGCACATTAACTACTGAATGGTTTGCATGTTAGTTCCTGATAAGGGAGAGAAAAGTACGAGGTAGGTATGCAAGAGAGAGTGTAATGAGAAGGTAAATTAGTAGCATAAACATTAACAACAGCTGTTTCTGAGAAGCTATAGGTGTCCCTCAACAGGCAGATACATAAGAACAATCTGTTATTGTGAGCAACCAGAATATAGCAAACAGTAGCTATGGTGGAAAATCAATGAGAGACATCCGTCTAGAATCCTGTAATCACAACAGCTCACATGTAAAGCATGCAAAATCAGAATGAAGAGAATCACTGCAAGCACAAAACTATATATTTTAGGAAATAAATAAACTAGATGTTATCAGCACAAAACCAAGCCAGGATATTGTATATTCTGTCACAAGAGCTCTACAGACTGCATGCGAAGAAGGCAGTAGTAGCTACCTAAAATTATTCCCAAGTTGCTTGTTAGTTAATCACAACAAATTTCATCAGCACCATAATTAAATAGTCTTATTGGGACATATTAAAACCCAGGAGAAGAAAATAAGAAAGCAAGAGCTGAATTAAATCATTTTACAGGAGAAGGTAGAAAGTAATGACTGTCATTCAGACAATTAATTTCAAAGGGAAAGCTGGCAAATGAAATACACCAGTGTAAAACTAAAACACGTTTTATTACTTTCTGGGCAGTCTAGAGAGAGAGAGATGAAAAATGAGAAGGATAGAAGGGAAGTAGAGACACTGGATAAATGGACACCACTAAAAAGCATACAGTTATTTTTAAAAAAAAAACAACATTCTTAATACATTTTCATATTGTCTGGCACCTCAGCAATACTTTTCAAAAGTAGCATTAAAATATAAAGAAAAGCACACAACTTTTTAGGGAAGCAATTATCGAAGAGACAGTAAAAATGATGAAAAAATTAATGGACAAAGTTTTTCCAGTTAATCTTGGCATTGATCCCATTTGGGCCATAAGGTACCGTATGAAACAATAACAAATTGTCTTTTATACTTTTACCACTTCTAATGTTGTGCTTAAACCATTCCAAATAGTCCATTTCCACCCCTTAGGACATCCATAACATTTGTTCAAAAATATGTCCATTAACTTTTCTAATATTTTATTTTTAATGGCTCTGATATGCTCCGGTAACTAAACCTTAAAATACCTTTAGCAGTAGCTGTTTAAATGTAGCATTAGCAGTGGAAAAAATGCACAATAAATTCCAGTTTATAAAGAAATTATTTTAATTCTTAAATAAATATGCATCCTGCATTCCTTAGAATGAATAATGAAAATAATTGCAAATACTTAATGCACTAATTTTCATTTGATTTTATTTGTTGTTTGCTAATTATTTCCTTATAAAGTTTTGTGTTTACCATTGTTCTGTAATACTCTTTTGAAGGCATATGTGAAGTGAAAGAGAATATGAAAAGTTATTGAAAGTGTTTTTTTAATAAACTCCAGATGTTTCTTATTCATATTTATTCATCATTTTATTTTGAAATTGGCTTGTTTAATTAGTGACAATTTTTGTGACTACTGTTGAGAATTGGGTGAAGGTAGGTTTGTGCATATTTATTTTGTTTTTGTTGGATAAGTAGAAAGTCCTTCTTCATGTGTATACATTCTTGGATGGATCAAAATAATAGACTATTTAATTAAGACATTCTTCACTAAAATGTGTTTCACTAAGATACGAATAAGCAGGAAGGCCTTGCTTGATAGCAGTAATAGCATACTTATTTAAATTATGCCCCATGAGGCTGCCATTAAGGTCAAATGTAAACCAATTAAAGTCTGAATATTGTGCTATATGTGCACACACTATTCATTCTAAAACTACTATTTCAGAATTACTGACAGTTCCTTGTCCTTATTGTCAAGGATGGTACCTGTCAACCTCCAGACAGCTCTCATTCTACACTTTCCCTGGATTCATATCGACAGATCAACAAAAGTGAAGGCAAAACCTCCAGATGAGATTCGCTGAAACTACTTTTGATGAATCTTAGAGGAAGTCTTTTTTTTACAGTGTGGGGCACACCCTCATGCATTCCTGATGTGGGATAAGAAACTGACACACTTCCTCAACTTCTATATACTAACTCTAAGGTTGTACAACAATAGAGAATTTGACTCACAGTCTTTACCTTCATTGGGATTGTTGCCGCTCTATTAACACATTCCTGACTTCCTTTTGTGAATGAATTCTGACAGCTGATTATGAGTCCATGTTTTTTCAAATATTTTGTATCCATGCCTAAAACAGTTTCTAAAATACTGCGGCATGAAAGGGGAACAGTGATATGATTAGTGGATATGGGTTATAAGACTAGTGGGTATGGGTGATATGACTAGTGCATAGGGGTGATATGCATAATAGATATGAGTGATATGGTTAGTAGATATGGCTACTTGTATGTTAGGGAAAGGGAGCAATGAGGTTTTCTCCTAGGAGATGAGACATGCCTTTCAGTTAGGCAAGTATAGTAAAAGACAAAGTGACCTGTGGATATAAGGAAGATAACATTTGTAAAATCAGCAGTACAACTCATTAACCCCAGGGTTACCCATTTCTTTTTGATTATGACTTTCTTAAATTGTAAAGGTGGTATTAAGGGATCTGATGTATGGCACTTCTGCAGGTCAAATGGGCCAATGTCATAGAATTTAGAAAAAGCTGGAAAATTCCTCGTAAAATTTTCAGCCACTAGCTATAAGTCAGCAACACATCCTCAGCTTAAACTAATCATGCTGAAATTTGCCCACACCATTTTAGTTATTTACTTTTTTCGAAAAGTCCATGTGATTACTCATACGTAATACCTGCTTGAACTTTGAATTATAAGACCTTTGCCATATAATAGCTTTCTTATATTAATTCCTTAGATAAATAAAGACAGGTCTGTCCTTAGGAAGGCACTCTTGGTTCAGTTTCATCTATTCCTCATCTTTCACTTCTCTCTGCTACTTAGTCATTGAGATCTCATTATCATCCATGTTTTATGCATTATAGAGCAAAGCTGTTTGTCTTGTTAAGGTCTAAGGATGCCTACAAGAGATTGTAATGCTCTGTAAGAGTCAAGCAGCATGAAGAGACAATCCGATGCATCCTAACACTGAACCTAATGCTAACACAAAGAAGTGGCATCATATTACATAACCGTGACCTGGTCACCACTACAGAACCTGAAGGGGCTGGCCAGTAATGCTTGGTTGCAGTTTTAAAGGACCGCAGATTATTTCTAACTTATTCTTTATTGCTAGGTTACATAGTGAATGATTTTCTAACAACATTTTAGGCCTAACAGGCTCCTTGTTGACCTGGGTTAGAGTAAGAGCCAAGATTATTTATTATGTAAAAAAATATTGTTTATTTTGAAAATTAATACACTACAGTCTTATGGTCTTAGCAATGAATGAGCTTGGAAAAGTATGTTACTTTAGTATTTTAATTAACTTATTAGTTCATTCTTTCTTTTTCTACATTGGAAGTACTTTTATTGAGTTTTCTATATTAAAGAGCATGAATTTTCTGTTTTATCTCCTGGAAGGTGTTAGCCAAGGTGCTAGACAGTATCATGATTTTTTTAAAAATAAAACCAATGAACTTCAAACAGTTTATTACTAACTCAGGCCCTCACCCTTCTTAGGGCATTAGCCAGTCCGGGTGGAAAGCAAGCCAGAATAATCCCATTCAAAGCTGTAAACACATTTCAGCTGTCTTGCATATGTGTTAATTGACTAACAGTTATAGGAAAATAGTAGTGAGAGTAGCATCTTGGGACTTCTATGTGTGTGTGTGTGTGTGTGTGTGTGTGTGTGTGTGTGTGTGTGTGTGTGTGTGTGTGTGTGTGTGTGTGTGTGTGTGTGTGTGTTTGTTAATTATATGAACTGCTGTATGAGGGTGAGGAGTGACTGCTTCATTGTGCTGGTTATCACTTTCTGTATGGGAAAACCTCCTTTGAACTAATCAAACAGTAATTCCACAAAAAAAAATATGGAAATGTTAATTGGTAAAAAGTTTATTCAATAAATGAATGCATGGTATAGACCTAAGATTATGTCAGCAGCAGTGGCAGAAAAGAGAACATGGCTAGTTGTTTAACTGAGAACAGTAGTTTATCCAAAAAGTATATTAAATGGCAGGAAGAAGAGTGTAGTAAGCAGCTGATTGGATGCACCAAGAAGACTCCAATAGCTATGAATATCCAGTTATAAAACAGGCACAGCAAATAAATGATTCTGATTGGTCAAAACAGTCTTACTGTCAAGTAGGAATGAAACTGGCACTGTGAGGGCACAGAAATTAAAAGCTACAAAAGGATGTATGTCAGTGTATCAATGGTAATTTTGGCAAGTACCATTTCAGCAAAAATGTTTTACCAAAAGCACTTTTCTCAATAGTGGGGACCTGTATTTTCTCCACTATTATACATCCTTTGAGTTGGTATATTTAATTTCCTGGGAATGGAGGGTGCAGGGTGACTTGTCAACCCTCCATAAAGAAATTCACTGAGAGTGCTTTTGGTGAAACTTTTTCTGAGTTTTTATGCTCTGGGAATGTGTTACTGAGCTTACTAACATGATTTCAGTGAAATCAGTCTATGCATCTGAAAGGGAATGATCACCATGATGACCCATTTGCTAACTGTGCAAAACACTAACAATATCATAAAAACAAAACAAAAAAAAAACAGCAAAATAAGATAAGGTTAGATGAAAACATAGATGAATTTTTGGATAAGCAACAACAAAAAATAAATAAGTAAATAAATGAATAGATAGATTATTTGGATAACACTTACCATACTTCTCATAACTTTACACCCCCATTTCAAGAAATATGCTTGTATTTCAATCGTATGCCATTCGTGTATTCCACCTACTGCAAAAATCACTGCAGCCACATTTGCTCATATCATCAATAAAAAACATAAATCTCAGATATATTACAGAAATTATATAATTAATTTACAGCCTGGAAGTCATATGCAGTTTGACTAACCATAAAGACTACTGCTAGAAAAACTCACTGTTATGAGGAAAACAATTATATTATAGGATCATAGGCTCATAGGAGATTACTAGGCTATCGACACAGAGGTAATTTTAAACCTAGCAGTTTCATCCTAATGTAATACCGTAGAAGATGTGACAGTTGCTGTGAGATAAATCTGTCCCTCCAGCATGTCCTATTTAATTCTCAGGCCATATTTAAGTCTCTGGAACAGGTAGCCCTAGACCTTTGATTTATGGATATGTAGTAAGTTCATTAGGGTTAGATCTTGGGTTGCTCTGTAGGCCAGGCATAAGTCTCCCCTAAGACGTCTATATGATATGGAGTACAGTGACAGGGACTTTACTTGGTCTGTGTAAGGCACATCCTGGAGACCCTTGATCTTCTTTGTTAGAAACCTCTGAGGTCTCTCTAATTGCTGCAGATGCTTAGTACTGTACATATCGAATGGGGCATTGCACTCAATTATGGGCCAGATAAATGCAAAGTGTAGGGGGGTTATAGTATAATAGTATAATAATCATGGTCTAAATAACATTATGTTTTATGTCTCCTATGTTTAAATGCATCTTTTACTTGTTACATCTGTTGTCTATAAGCCTTTTATTGTGCTTGTTTCCTTAAGAACACGATGATGTCATTTAACAAGATATTTAAAAAGGGGGCATTTATTAACTGCTTTTATGTCTGATGAAGCGTTTTGTGATAACGCGAAAGCGCTTACTCTTTACTGCAGTTTGTTTTTTCGTTTTTAATAAACGTGGATTTTATTCTATCAACCTGTGATATATTATTGATTTGATAGTGTGAAGGGATATTGTTTGTGCCAAAGAGAATGATGATGCATTTCTCTGCATTCAGTTTGAGACTGTGGCTAATACACTAGTCACTGGTCTGTGCAAGACCCTCCTGCAGTATTCTGACATAATTTGGGGATTTAATGATTGCATCTAGTTTGCAGTCGTCTGCAAACTTGGTGAACCACAACCCTTTAGTTTTGACCTGAACTTCTGAGAAGAATATACCAAACAGAAGGGGGCGTAGCACTGACCCCTGTGGCACCGCACTGTTAACAGGTCTGCTGGTTGATGTGGAGTCACCAACTTTGATAGTGTGTGTCCGGTTTGTGAGCCAGTTGGCAACCCATCTTACAAAGTAGGGGTTTACATTCAGTTCGCTAAGTTTATTGGTAATGCCTAAATGTGAGATTGTGTCAAAAGCCTTTGCCAACTCAAGGTATGCTGTGTGCACAGATTTGCCCTCATCAGTGGCCCTAGTCACACTTTCAAAGAAATCCACCAGATTTAACAGGCAGAAACTTCCCTTCAAGAAGCCAAATTGGGTAGGATCCAGTTCAAGAAGCCAAATTGGGTAGGATCCAGGGTTCAAAGGTCACCTATGTCTTTATTTATAAGGTCCATAACAATACGTTGCATGGTTTTACACTTGAGGCTGGTCAGGCTTATGGGTATGTAATTCCCCGGGTCTATTGCTAGGCCACCTTTGTGGAGGGGAATAACTGTAGCTGTTTTCCATTCTGCAGAAACAAAGCCTGTGGCTAGGCTATGATTGAAAAGGGTACTTAGTGGTGATACTAGTTCATGTTTTAGCCTGTTTAGAAGATGGCCTCGGATGTCATCTGGTCTCACAGAGGCTGTGTTATTTGCCTTGGACAGGGCTTTGAGGACCTGTTCTTCAGATATGCAAGGTGGGGAGGGTTTGTTGTAAGGTAGGAGGGGATAAGGCAGTGAAATTTTTGCAAACGTATTGGTTAGCCGGTTCGCTATTTCTGCAGGGTCAGTGTGTGTGATGCCGTTGACCACCAGTTCTGCACATGCTTGGGTCCTACCCCTTAGGTTACGTGCATAGCTGTAAAAGGCCTTATGGTTATCCTTGGCAGTACTTGATAAGTTTCTCTGAAAGGAGGCTTTCACTGCCTCACAGGAAAGAAAAGATAGTTAAGAGTAGGGAAAAAACACCTGATGCTACTGCATACCCCATATAGACCAATAAAAGTAAAGCATCCTTTCCAGTAGTGTAGTAACTGACAAGAACAGTTGCTACAGAACTGCATCATACAAAATAAGGTATGTGTACTTATTTTACCATTATTAGGAATCCATATGACATAAGGAGGGTGATGTTACAGTCCTTATATCTGCTCCACTTCCAACAAAAATCATACCTCTGATAATAAATACATTAAATTATAAAAAAGGCACATAAATATGAATTAGCAACAATTCACTAATTGCAACTTGGCCTCAAGATCATGCAAGAAATATGCACTACTTTACTGGTGATGGGTCTACACTATCTACACTCAGGAAAATGCTTCACAACGAACATCCCATTGAGTTGAGTTGCTGGCCTAACTCCCCAGACCCTCTTTCTCATCACTCCATCTAGATTTGGGTGCTTTCCAGTGCCCACTTTGTTCACAGTACTGAACTTAAAAGGTGGTATTCCCAGTCATACATAGGTCATGTGTGCAAGGCAAACGTGTGAATAGCAGTACTTTGTCAATATGTTAATACAGTATGTGCAAAAAATTGGAACTAGTTTTCTCACATGAGCTACCTGTAAAGAATCACCTAAGCAAACTGTGTGCAGATGTATGTATGTAAGTTGAGCTGGGAAGTGTGCAGTTAACACTTGAACACAATGTAGAAGCCTGCTGTAACTTCAGAAGTTTCTAAGTTAGCCAACAAGCATGGCTTTGAGCTAACATCATTAGACATCACTAAAAGAAGCTGTGTGTAGCTTGGGTGAGTGACACTGACAAGTGGATAAAGTCACTTTGCCAGCAGCTTTACTCTGCAGGTGAAAATTAGGGGATAGAAAAGTTGGAAAAGGGGGGAAGAGTAAAAAAAGAGAAACACTGTAGGATGACAAAAGAGGGCTGTGCTGAAGGAGGTTGGAGAAAAGCATTTTTGGTGGAGACATGCATCCTTTTTTAAAATCTCTAAGGGAAGAGGAGAAGGATATATAGAAGCATAAGCATATTTGACAAAACACATGAAAGGGCAGACAAGACAGATGAAGGTGGGTGATCACAACGGGAATCGACGAGAAGGGAAGACAGGCAAAACTGAAGAAGGACAACTGGGTGGGGAAAATGTGAGATAATGCATAATGGGGGCTATGCGAGGATAGGATGGGCACCATACTAGCCTGGAGATCCTCAACAAGACTGCTGTCCAGGATTATCTGGAAGGGCAGATCCTGATGTTGAGAGAGAGGTCTCTGGATGCTCAGTGTTCAAAGTCTGCCAATCCAGCAAATCTTGCACCCACTGCAGGAGGCATTCATATGGCCCCCATATCCTCTCCAAATCTCTCTCAACAGCATCCTCCAGTACACCCTGTATCAATGACTGTTATTAATGGTGGAGATTTTGGCATCCTGGG
Source organism: Protopterus annectens (assembly GCF_019279795.1). Lineage (NCBI taxonomy): Eukaryota > Metazoa > Chordata > Ceratodontiformes > Protopteridae > Protopterus > Protopterus annectens. The sequence continues at coordinate 1,404,648,236 of NC_056745.1, forward strand.
CTGTCCACAAGGGAGCTGCTGCCACTTTTCCTTAATGATGCAGACTCTGAACATGCTGGTGGGGGAGTGGACAACTGCAGCTATGGTGCCCCAGGCTATTCAGGACCTACAGATAGAGACAAACTGAGAAGAAAGCAATCAGTAACATGCTCCAGTTGGTTAATTATTTCAAATTAACTGGAAACGTATCACATGAAATGAAAAACATGTACAGGGTCAAGGATGGTACATGTTGTGATTCATCTCTATTTCTTCCTGTGCTGAAAAATAAAATGGAAACAGAGACAGGGCATTGTTGGCATAGTACAGGCACTGATATGTTTAGTATAAAGAGCAAGGTTATGCTAAACTGAATGTTCATTTCCTGTGACAAGTGCAGTCCTATCAGGGACCTTATTGGTATAGCATAAGTGTATGTCACAAAATGCTGGCACATGCACATATCCCACCCATCCAAACAAAGAAAAACTGCTAATTAAACCTATGCAGAAGGAATTGAGCAGGTATAATCCCCTCATCAACTCAGCTAACTTACTACCTTGGGTCATCATAAGTGCATAGGTAAGTAGTAAGTTAGCTGCCCTTGCAGGTCATTTTAAGCCTAGCCAGTTTCCCTTTTGGTATATGAAGTAACCTATCCCATTTGGTGTTACTCTGGGCTTACATATCTGATGGTCAATAATTATATATTACCTCATGTGAGAATAAATGGGATCATACCATAGATAATTTGAGGGGACCCATGCCTGGGATAAAGCCTTTAGGAGGTGTTTTTATCCATTTGCAGTACATGGGGGGGAAAGGCCTAGGGTAAATTTTCTAATATCCATCCTTAGATCCAAGTTGTACTTGAATGTGGACTGGGATTAGTTTTATTGTATATGGATGGGCAGTCTATTTCAGAGCAGTGGTCTCCTGTATGAGATATACCTTTCCTTCCAAATCACTCTATTGATTCATAGGTTCATAGGTTCATACTAGGCTATCTGCCCTAGGGCATTTATAAGCCTAGCCAGAGTGTGTTTGGCTTTCACCACCCATTTTAAATTAATTTTGCTATGCCCTTTTTTGAGGTTAGTATACTGTGCCTCTGTCTAACAGTGACACAGAAGTGATACCCGGGGTAAACCTACGATCTCCCATCCACTCATCAAGATTCCTCTTGAAGAGAGTCAATGAGGGACTCTGCCTAACCTAGACTGGGATTTTATTCCAGAGTGAAGGGAGCCTCTGGGTTATGAATCTGTCCCTCCAGCATGTCCTATTTATTTCAGTGCTGAGGTTCAAGTCTCTCAAGCACGTAGCTCGATGGGATTTGGATTTTCTGAGGTGCAGCATGTCCATTAATTCCGGGTTGGACATGGCTTTATACGTCAGGCACAGATCGCCTCTGAACAGGCGGTATGCCACTGAGTAGAGCTGGAGTTTCTTTAACCGGGCAGCATATGGCATCTGTTTGAGCCCTTTGATCCTCTTGGTGAGGTACTTTTGGGGTCTTTCCAGTTGCTGCAGGTGTCTGGTAAGGTACATCCCAAAAGGGGCATTGTACTCAATTATGTGCCTGATGAGGGTTGAGTAAAGAGGCACGATGACCTCCCCTGATCTAGATGTGAATATCTTCATGATTAGGTGGGCTATATAAAATGTTTCTCTAACCACTTTGGCCACGTGGTTGTCAAATGAGAGATTGCTATCAACTTTGGTCCCCAGGTCCCTAATTACTTCTTCTGTACTTAATGGATTACCACCTATGTGGTAATTTGTGGGCACTTTGTTTTTGCCAAAGGGGATGACTATACACTTTTTGGTGTTTAGCTTGAGGCCATGGCTCTGGCACCAGTTGTCTGTTTCTATGAGGCCCTTTTGGAGGATGCTTGTGTCAGCTGGAGAGTCGATTATGGTGCCCAGTTTGCAGTCATCTGCAAACTTGGTCAGCCACAGTCCTTTCGTGTTGGCCTGTACCTCCGAGATATATATACCGAACAAGAGAGGTCCCAGGACTGAGCCTTGTGAGACGCCACTTGTAACTGGTTTGGAGTCTGACATGGCTCCAGCAATTCTAACCATGTGGGTTCTGTCCTTGAGCCAGTTTGCAACCCATCTAGTGACATAGGGGTTTACATTTAAGCTGGTGAGCTTATCTATAATGCCTGAGTGGGGTATTGTATTGAAGGCTTTTGTGAGATCCAGGTAGGCTGTGTGGACCACCTTCCCCTAGTCAATGGCCTTGGTGACTGTTTCAAAGAAATCAACCAGGTTTAAGAGGTGTTACAGAAGAGTTTTAGATCTCAAGACCAGAGTATATTTGATGCCATTTGATTTGCTAATGTATAGCAGGTCCAGCAGTACTGGATCAGAGGATGCCTTGTATTCCAGACAGTGTGTTGGAAAGTGACATGAAATGCTATGATACATGTTGAACTGTACTCTGTGACATGCATTTATATTCGTAGGAATACAGTTTTGGGACATTTTCATTAAACTAATGACTATTTTTTATTTTGTGGAAAATAAGGAAAAATACATGAAACCCCATCTTAAAACAAAATACTTGCTATGGACTGTATGCTGATTGCAGTTGCATTACGCAGTGGGAATTCAACTAAATACTCAAAAGTGCCTTATTGCAAAGCTATAAGTATATCAGCAGCACTATAAAGCATACCACACTGAACTGCAGTACTGAAAACCAAGTGAAAGAACACTTACTGAATGCCTCAGCGTGCTGGTCACGAACATCTGCCAACCACTTGGCAAGCTGGTGAGGCTGACATCACTACAGGGCAACATTATGATAAAGACTCTGTTCACCTGTTCAGGGAATTCCTGTTTGCATTTATAACTCATCCATATATCAATCATCTTGAATGCACCACCCGGAGCAGCTTGCATCTCCTCTCTGCACATGTACAAATGGAGAAATATCTTAATCTTCCTTGCACACAAGCCTGGGGTTCTGCCCTGAGCTTTCATAGAAGCCATCTCTTCCATCCAGAGTCAAGAAACAAATTCCTGGCTATTGTGTGAAAAAGCAATTGCTAAGGTATGACTCATGCCAAATGCAATGTTAAGTATAAGCAGTTCAGGTAGCTGCAAGGTTGCTTTTTATTGTGAAAAGAGCAGCCATGTCACACATGACTCTAACAGGTACGTGCATGCATGTGCCTGTCAGTTTTCTTACATGCTTGTACGAGCATATTTATGACAATGGTGACATTGTCACATATGTGCAATATCGTGATTCATTGTGCAATTTGTATAAAAGCCTCATTTACAAAAGAAGTTCAGATACTCACCCAACTTTGTCAAATCATCGGGTATGTAGCCATTTTGTGTGGTACTGGTTACTGCATTTCTGTGAAGATAGTACAAAACACAAAGTAAAAGCAGAAATATATAAAAATTAAAGTGAAAGGGTGAACATTATCTGAACATTTCATTACAGTTAAGGATAGGACTGGGAGTACTTCATCAGTTCTGGTAACAGAAAATTCTATTACTATTACTACTACTTCTACTACTGGCAACTGCTACTCACTCAGCAGTTTCAGCATAAGCACCTTGTAGGTTCTCTTTTTATGAAATTTACAATTAACATTATTTCTTGTTTGTCAGTGCTAATGTGACCATTATGCACAGACATGATTAAAGATAATGAAACACAACATCATGCATCTTCAATGCCAGACACTTAACTCCCACCCCCCCAACACATCGCTATAGCAGTGAAGTTACAATTACTATGCAGTTGTTCATGCATTGTAATGTGAAGCTCATGCTCAGTGCACACAGAGAAAAATAGTGCAATATACAGCTCAGTGCTCAGTACAACCACAGAAAAACAGCAGTGCAATGTACAGCTCAGTGCACGTAGAGGAAAACAGCAGTGCAACATACAGCTCAGTGCTCAGTACGAACATAAAAAAACAGCACTGCAATGCACAGCTCAGTGCACATAGAGGAAAACAGCAGTGCAACATACAGCTCAGTGCTCAGTGACCACACGCAGAAAAATAGCACTGCAATGCACAGCTCATTGCTCAGTATAAACACAGAAAGATGGCAGTGCAACATACAGCTTAGTGCTCAGTGCAACACAGAAAAACAGCAGCGCAATGTACAGCTCAGTGCACATAGAGGAAAACAGCAGTGGAACATACCGCTCAGTGCAATGTACAGCTGAGTGCTCAGTACAAACACAGAAATATAGCAGTGCAATGTACAGCTCAGTGTTCAAATGCAAATACACACACACACACACACACACACACACACAAAATCATGCGCACAGACATAATCCTCTGGTAGTAATCAGAACTGAACAGACTTACAAAGCAATGTTAGATAAAAGGCAGCCAAGATGGGCTGCAGCTTCTATTTAACTTAGTGCAGTACAATTTCACATCCAGTAATGCCCACTGTGGTAATCCTAGGGTCAACATGCAATGGCAAAAAGGAGCAAGACACAGCAGGAACAACTTCACCCCTGAGGAAAACATATCCTCATTTATACACTAAAGATATATGAAAAATGCCTGTTTGGAAAATGAGGTCCTATACAGGCACACTGAGTGAAAGTATGGAACCAAGTGCATGCAGACATAAATGCAACTGGAGAATGAAATTGCACATTGGCACAGTGTAGTAAGCAAGCTTATGACATGGTTGGTGTCCAATACCAGGAATTAAGTATGACAGAATGCAATTGGTCATAACATTACATGTGTGGGTCCTTCTACCAGCTGCTTATTCCTCTGAAATAATCTTTATGACACCTCTCCCCACATGCTAATTAATTCATCTTCTATCTAAGTTCTGCTTTATATCTCTCAAACATATTAACTGCAAATAATTAACACTCAATGTCTGCATTTGGCTTGTAAAGTAAAAATTTGTATGTAAATGTTTGTGTACGTAAAAATGTTTAACAGTCAATGTCTGTATTTAGCTTGCAATGTAAAAGAATGTGTACTATTTGTATTCTGTTGTTAACCATCTCTGTGCACCATACCTGTCGTAACTGTAAAGCTTTTCTGCCTGCACCTCTGATGGACCCAGGGCAGACTTTCCCAGATAAAAAATATAAAATAAATATCTGATGAGGAATATTGGGCATCCATATGTGGCACTGAGTATGATGGTGAGAATGGTGGAACAGGTACTATTTGAGAGAGTTTGGATACTGGCAGTTTAGGCAGCCTCGCCAAGGTCATACAGGTATTGTGGTAGGTCAGTATTTTTGTGTGGCATTTTTAACGGTGTGAGTTAATTGTCAGTGGGATGCATGAATGCAAACTGTTCTTAATATCTCTCCATTAGATGCCTCATGATTGAGAGTGCAAACACTTCAAACAGAAACCTGCATTGATAAATGTACAGATTGTACTGAAAAGGAGTAACGAAGCATACTGTACTCCAATACTTGTCATTTGTACCAAATGTAACATCAATGACAGACTGCGGGCTGTTGGTAGTAGAAAGGCTGTCACTGATGATGTCGTTACTCTAATGCTCATGATGTAGCTGGAAGAGATAGGATGATGTCAGATGTTGGAATACCCTCCATGCATCCTGTCCATAAGGTGCTTAACAAAGATATCAATCACAACTGCCTCTTGAGGCACATAACACACTGATTTTAGAGCAACACATTTGTCAGGACAATGTACAGGCACATTCAACTGCCACTGAGAGTCAGGGAAAGATTGCCAGAGTGGTGCAAGGAATATGTGAAGAAATACATCAATACGTGGGAATGCTACAGACAAGAGACATGCATCCATGTCAGCTTCTGTCTGCATACTTGTGAGAACTTACCAGACACATATATAGCTGAAATAGCTGACCAGGGCAGAGGTTAGATCCGCATGTGTGGAGGCCATGCTGATCATGCACCAACAAATTTCTTAGGCAACCCTCATAAGATTTATTATATCTCCATCGGCGTGAATGGTTCCTGTGTTGTTATATATGGCTTATTTCACAACCTAACCCACTTTTTCATCTACCCTTCGTCCCTACTGGTATGCCTGTTTCTGTTCAGTGACCACTGTGCAAATGATGATGGCTCTGACCATATCACATCTACATTTGTCTATGGTGTGCGGAGGAATGTCTAATCCATAGTGTTTGTTGACCATGGATTATACAGTGTAGCCATTGGGTAAGACTGCATGCACCACCTTTTATCTTTGTGACTTTAAATTGTCATATGGCAATTGCCAAAACCCATAGCTGTGGACTAGATTCTGACACTTCACATATACTACCATGAAAACTGAATATGCCTGACTGGAGTGGTGCTTTGCTGCTTCTGTTCGGTGGTTCTTTACTGTCCTCACTTGTACAATGGTCAGTTGGTATAATAAATGGAATTGCATGAATACTACAGGTTTCTTCTGGTTGAATTTGTGGCTGTGGCTCACCAGAATGGCACACAATGATATTGTGCAGAATGCAGCAAGCAGTAAACATTCTGCACTCAATAGCAGGGTCACACTGAAGACTCTCTCCTCCCCTCAGACTTGTCCAGGCAGTGAAAATCAGCTTTAAGTAAGCAGAACACTTGTTCAATGACTGTCTGTGTCATGAACAGGACACACAGTAAACCTGGCAAGCACTGACCTCAAGCAAACTCCATCCTAATTTTTGGGAATGTGATCCATAAGACCACAACTTTCTAGCCACTTGTAAGGCTACTTAATCTACCTTCCATAACCCTTACACCTATGTTAGCATTGTTGTCCCCTGGCACTATGTCCCATCTCATCTGTGTACTTGAAGATAACTGTGGCCTGTCATCACTCTGGCTTTTTTAATTTCTCCAAATCTTTTGGGTTTCTAATATCATAATATGAATGAACTCTATTCCTAAGTCAAAGTACGATTAAAGTTCATGAAATTAGTATTGTTTCAATCTTTGTTGTGAGCTAGAAGTGCTCTTTGCAGCACCCACAATGCACCCAGTAATGACTCCTTCTGCAGTTCATATGGATTCACATGCATTGGTAGCATATCTAAATACAATTGTAGATTATTTTTTATAAGACCCATTGCTCCTACTACTATTGATACTGTCTGGGTATCTTTCTTTCACACTGCTCTCATTTCTGCCAGCAAATCCTGATATTTTATGAGTTTGTGTCTCTCTGTATGTAAGACACTGTAGTCACTGTGTGTGTTGATTTCAATGATCAATAATACTTTTGTCTTCTTTTCATGGACCACTATATCTGGTTTTCTAGCATCTATCATTTAAACTGTTGGTAATGGATGATCCCATGTGATGTAAACTTCATAAGTCTCTATGATGCTTTGTGGCTAATGTTTCCAGTGTATTTCAGCCACTTCAATACCATAATGCTTGCATAATCCCCAGTGCAACAATCTTGCCACATTATAATGCCTTTCAGTATACAGTCCTTCTGCCATTAGTAAGTCACAACCAGCAACGCGGTGTGCAACTGTTTCCAATTCGGTTTTACAAAACAAACATTTGTCTGTTTCTCCCACATGTTCAATGGACTTTCTAAACCAACGTGTACGCAGCCCACTATCTTGGGCCACCAATATTAACCTTTCATCTCATGGTTTGAATTTGCCTCTCCTTAACCAGTCCTTCATTCATTCCTGATCAACATGAGGTTCTTCCAGAAGTTTTCTATACTTGTAACTATATTTATGCATTTTCTACATTTCTTGCCTTCTCATCTGGTCCTTCACCTTATATTCTTTCTTTTGTTTTTTGGCACATTCAGTTGCTGTCTGATTTTATCTACTTCTGGTTTGATTTCCATTCCTGCTTGACACTGATATGCTTCTGCTAGATTAAGCAGAGAAGTCATCTTAGATATATTCTCCTCATGTTTCAAAACATTTGATACGTTTGGTTCTTGTGTGGTCAGCAGATATGTGTGGAGTCCCATGATTGCAGATCTACATATGTAATCAATTTCAAGGTGGCCCATCCCTCCTTCGGAATAGGGAATATATAATCTTGGTATGCACTGATTTTTATAAATCATTTGTTGAGCATGAAGCATCCTTTTTGTTTTCCTATCTAATCTATTCATCACATTTTTTTTGCCCAGTCAGTTACTCCAAAACTGTAAGTTAGGACAGAAAGGGCAAATTGGTTTATAGCTTGGATTTTGTTTCTAGATGTCAACGCTGTTTTCAAGATTAATTTAAGTCTTCTAAAGTACTTCTTACTAAGTTTTATTTGAATTTGTTCATGTTTTATTGTTGATCATTCATCAATTCCCAAATATTTATATACTCCCTCTTGCTCAAGTTTTTTATATCACATTCTTGTCCCAAACTGATGTTTTCTTGGTGCTGCAGTTTTCCTGCTTTAATGGTTGCTTTTGCACATTTATGAAGACCAAATGACATTCTTATATCATCTGAAAAGTTTTGACAGCTTGCAGTTATGCTTTCAATTCCTCATCTGATGAGATATACAGTTTTAAATCATCGACAAAGAGAAAATGAGAAGTCTTTACACTTTGTTGTTTTCTAGGGGCCAAGTTATAGCCATGCCCTAAGCTATTAAGTAGACAGATTAATGGGTTAAGGGCAATGCAGAATAGCAGTGGTGACAGAGAGTCAACATGGAATATCTCCCTTTGAATTTTTATCCTTGAGATAATAATTTGTCCTTTATCATGGCTTAATTGCAAAGTGGTCTGCCACTGTTTCATGGTCACTGTAATATAGTCAATCAGTGTAGGATTATACACTTTTAAACACTCTTTTATCCATGAATGTAGGATGCTATTAAATGCTTTTGGCCTGTGTGGATATGGTAATGTACAGTGGATATGGTAATGTACAATGTGGCCAGTGTGTGGACTGTATTAATGCATGCATCAGTTTTATTCTGCCATCTGCATTGCATCCACCTCTGCCTTGCAATGGGTACAACTGCAGACAGTTCTGATGACTCCTCATCCAGCTGTTCCTCCACTACTGCCACAGGTGTGTCTGTCTGTACTAAGATGTCATCATGTTGTAACTGATTATTTAGCACCATATTCTGTAGCATTATGCAGACAACAAGTATCTTGCTGCAGGTCTCTGGAGCATTCTGATGAGTACCAACAGATATATCCAAGCAGCAGAAATGAGTCTTCATAAATGTAAGCAAACTGAAAAGTTTGATGTTCCACTCCCCTGGCAGTATATGCATTTCCAATGTGGTCTAGGCTATGGATGTGGTTACTAGCCACAGTTCCAAAGCAGATCTTGCATCACATGCAACACACCATAGTGTATATCATTATGTCTGGCCTGCTGTCAATATTCATGGGAACAATATATCAAGGACATTATTGGTGCAATGTGAGCACCTACCCGATGACCCTGTTGAAAGTCTCCCTGCATGAACTGCAGGCACAGGTTTTATGTGTACTGGATGTCATAATAATCTGAACTGGCTGAAGAGCTCACAGACACATTGTATATAATACCATGTTCACTGCACACCACCTGGCACATAATGGTGCTCATACCCTCCCAATTAATGTACTGGACATTATGTGGAAAAGATTGGGCTTGGATTGCAAACTAGATACAGTCAGTAGATCTCAGTGTCTCGAGAAATAGGCTATGCCATAGAATGCCCACACAGTGATGGCTCTCTCCTTTCATAACTAAATATGCTCTTCTGCATTTTGTAATATCACATCAGGGAACTAGTACAGGATCACAAGGCAAATACCTGCAAAAGCCCTAACATGTGCTCTGTTGAATGGTAAAAGTTCCTCACAGTAAGGACAGTTAATGCTACACAAACCTCCATGTCTGTTGGGATAGGCAGTTCATGCACCTCTTTGATTCCATGTGAGGGATGCACAACAATGTCGAACTCCTGTACGGTGTGTCTGTCTATTCTATAATGTCCTGATCATGGAGATGATGATATGTTAACCACAGGCAAAGTTGTTTATGATATGCAGGGCCATGATGATCAGCAAAATGGACACTACCTCTGATGGAGGCCACTAACACATGCTACCTTGCTAGTATTGATCCTACACCTAACGTTATAACAAGTGAAGCTCCTGCACATCAGAAAATCCTGATATTCACAGTCAATGATTATTGTCACTCATCTCTCTAATTTACATGTATCTGAATCACTCTGCCGTATTTCATTTTTTCAATTTCATCTGCGATGATTCTCATTAACATGTTGACACTCTTTTGTATGCCATTAAGTGGTTATGTACTGAGATATTTCTTGTGGCTCTCTGAAATTCCTCATTCTTGTACATCACCGTGCGTCATGCTACTTTACATGACACTGTGCACTATTTGTTTCTAAATACTACCCAATATCTTGTAACAAAAGTATATGTGTAATACAGAAACCCCAATAGCAATAATAATTTCAAAGATGTTTCTTTCTACATTCCATCTGTTTATTTCTACATTCAGTCTTCTAACTAGATCTGTACGTGGCAATGGCTTCATAACAATTTATTTTTCTAATTTTTTGGCTGAATTTGTAAATCATATACAAAGCAGAAGTTAACACTTGGATTGCCAGATAATTGCTGCTATTCACATTTCAACATTATTATTTTTAGAGAATCCCCAGAGTTCATACCCAGTGTTCCTTGATGAAGAGTTGCCCTGACCTCCTCATATAACTCACACTTCATCAGGATGTGACAGATATCCTCTTTTGTTTGCTTTCTCAAAGACAAGTAAAAGCAGTTTATTATTTTATATCACAAATTCAAGCAGCTTTTTGCATAAATCTCAGCATTTAAATTAAATATAAATGCTGAAAAGGCTACAGTTTTTATGTTATATGGCTTTTGTATATTAATATTATTTGTCTAAAATAGAGTATTTGCTTTCAGTTAGTTTGTCTTTATAACTATCTATTTAACAATTCTGATGCTTTTTAGGTATGATAAATGTGCCTTTAATACAAGGTATGATAAATGTGCCTTTAATACAATAACCTTTACTAAATGATGTTTTAAATTAGTGAAAACAAAGTTTTTAACAGATTGCAAATTCATTCTTCAGTAGCTGATTAATAATTATACTTTTATGCCCATTCTTTCTTATCCATTAAATCGGTTTTAGGACTCTACTTCTGGTAACTTTGCAAATTTCAACCAATTTTAAAGCATTTTCATATATTTTAATCATATCTCTCAACTGTCCAAATTTTTGCTTCATATTTTTGGTCTCTTCCTCATAAAATGTGCAGGTTTTTTGTAAGTCACCAAGGATTGAAGTCACTAGATAATGGCATATATTTCAGTTTCAGACTTCATCCATATCCTTTAGAAAATGCTTGCTAACACAATACTTTTTTTTATTCTAGCAACTTCCTAAGTTTAAAAGAGCAGCATTTAAATTGTGTCCTTATTTTGGGTCTTCCCCCAAATTCTTTTTGGCTTTGTCCAGATTTCCTGTGCTAATAGGTTGAGAGGTGTACTATTAATTTATGCTTTCCTATAAATGTAAATTCTTTTCTGATGTAAATTTGCAGAAATGAGTTTAGTCTTAGTAGTCATGTACCTATATATGTTAACCAAAAAAATATTCCTGTTCCCAAGTCTCTGTGACATACAGCATTATATCAGTAATTTTATTTTTAATTGCTTTTATTATGGCACTGTGTAATATTCTTTATATATTTTGTCTAAATGGTACTTTTTTCAGTTTTTGTTTTTACATATTGATTATTGAATTTGATTATGGAGTTTATAGGAATGAGTATTTGTATGTAATAAAACCAAAATGACTGTATATTGTAACCAATATGTAAATCATAATTTTACTCTTTCTAGCACAGGTCATCAGTGTAACCCAAGTACTAAAATTACACATTGTCTGACTTTTGCATTGTTTCATTTGATATTAGAGATTTTGTTAATTATCTCATCAGTATATATCAAAATAATCAGAGAGCTAAAAGACAACCCTACCTATCGTGTTAACTATGTGGTAATGTGCTGATGTGACCATCCGTTATCCTCTGTTGTTTTGTAAACCGAATATATTACTTTATACAAACCAGTTTGCATCCCAGAATTTGCTGTAGAAGTTTGGGAGGAAAAGTCTACAGTGGTAAAATACAGATCTGATGTTGTCAGTTTTCATTCTGTCCTTAACTGATGGGTTCAGATCCAATCTTCAGATCCAACTTGGCCATTACTAAAGCTCATGGTAACTAAGAAGCTCTTGAGCTCATCCCTTACCCATAACGCACCTGCCCTAAGTCCTCTCAGAACTCTTTTGCTGCTTTCCACAAAAGACGTGATTGATCATTGCTCTCGAACTTTGCTAGATAGGTGGTTTTGAATTTATCTTTTAACTACTTAATGTTACTATTTTATTGTAATTTTTACAATAATCTCTTTCTCTTAGTCCCTTATCACTAAGTATCATTGCCTTTCTTTAATACTTTCATCCATTCTCTCTGTCATTTGATTTTTCATACTTCTGAAAATAGTAACTTTTCTAACTGTTTAACTGTCTAACTGTTTAACCATTGACTTTACCTATATTTCAGTCTATTTCTACTTATTACAATCATTGGTATTTTTGCCTTACTCTTGCCTTTCAAAAAAAAAGGATTTTTCTTGTTTAAAATTTTTCTCTTCTACTGTTATTTGGGCAGATAAAAGAAATGCAGCTGGTTTCAAACAATCTATAAAATGTGGCCACATATTGCCTATGTCCAATGCACATACCACTTATGTATATTGCACTTTGCACTTACAAGAATATTGCTCCATTTGCCACAGGTTTAATCCTAGAACCTTAGTTGAATGAAGAAATAAACTTATTTTAAAATGTCTTTTACCTTCAACTTTTGAGGAATCTATATCAGGGGCTCAACCCCCCAAAAAACTAAAAGTAAAGCTGTTAAGTCTTTGTCCCCAAGACCTTCAACCTCATCCTCATCTGTCTCAGAGCCAGCTAAGAAAAGACAAAAACTGGATCTGACAAAGTCTACAGGCTCACCCTTGCATCCAAAAATAAAGACAGTTTTGGATCCGAATCCTCGGATTTGACAACAAAATGCTCAGATCCATCAGATTCTGTACTTATTCTGTACACATTGACCCCGTACCTTTGATGGTCCCATCCCCCTTTGTGGTGGGACACTGTTCTAAGTATCCCTCTGTGGCTTCCACTCACTTGTCCAGATGACAGAAGAGGATGTGGAAAGAATGGTGGGGAAGATTCTCTTGGTGCAGAAGCTCATGGGTGTTCTACCATCTCCTACCCCCTTTGGATCAGGAGGTCTGATCTTCAACAACTCCACCACTGCAAGTTCCTCCTCCAGTCCCTACTGTGGCTTCAGAGTCTCTGGATCCAAATTTCTCAGATCTGTCTAGCTCAGATCCAAAGATAATGTTATCTTTAGATTTGAAGCTAACCCTGAGTGCTCTGGTTCAGTCAGATCCAGAGGACTCTTGGATTTGAAACTGCACTGTAGGATCAAAGGCATTGGAGCCAACTCCAAGGCCGTTGGAGTCAACTCTGCACCTTGAGCCTCAGCACTGGATAGCTCGGCTCTGGCTTCCTCCTCGTGGAGATTGCCTTCAGTGCAGGGGAGAGCAGAGGCCCAGAAGCTTATCTTCTTGGCACAGAGGCATTCTCTGTCTCCAGGAAGATCTGCCTTCAAGGTTGGGAAGAGGGTGTTCTCCACTCCAATGGAGTGGATGGATCCAACACCCATGGATCACCATTCTACCTTGATATCTCTGCTCTTGGAGCCTCATCATTCCTTTCCACAGGGACAGCCATTCCCAACAGGGAATTATGATTTCTTCTGATACCTCCCCAGGCCATCTCACTGAGGAGATCTCTAGGAAGAAAAAGTGTAAGAGGTAGCACTTGGACTCTCCAGAGGAATCAGTCATGGAGGAGATGGACTTTGCTGAAGGTAAAGGTTCCCCATGATCACCTCCTGAGGACATCTCATTTGGAGACATCCTTGAGATCCTAAAACAGAGAGGAGGTTGGATGCTCAGCAACCCTTCATCCGAGGAGTTGGTATTCCTGAAGGATTTCAGTACTGGCCTATCTACCTCCTCAGTTACTCCACCCACTGATGAGCACATTGAGCTGGTCTCATGGTGGGAGTGGATGAAACCCAACACAGTTGTACCTATACTGTGGAGACTAGATAAGATTCTGGCACCACCTTTATGGAAAGAGTTTTGGGCCAAGGGAATGCCAATGATGCCATATTCATGGTGGCCACCAACAGAAAACTCACCTAGTTTTAGTGCTCATCCCCCTAACAGGGAGTATAGTGCAATGGACAGGTTTGGGGAGTGTTTCTATGCTTCAGCAACTTTGGCTTTAGGTTACTGAATTATTTGGCACATTTTACTAGATTGCAAAGGGATTTGATCAAGGAGCTTTCAAATACCCTTTCTGGGTCGTTACCTGCAGATGTCCAATCTTCTGTGACAACTCAGTTAACTACCCTTCAGTCCATTTCTAACTTTTCAGTTAGGTTAATTTTACATACAGCCAAAGGTGCCTCAAGGTGAGTGGGTTCAGGCATTTCCATCAGGAGGCATTCCTGGATGCACTTGTGTGATTTTGTGGACCCCTTCAAGTCTTTGTTCATCAATGCTCCCTTTGATGGCACATCTTTGTTTGGCCCCACAGTGAAGGGCACATTTATCCAGGTGTGAGAAAGATGGGAAGACCCTCTCTGCAGTGGGCCTATGTTTTCCTACACTTCAAAGATCCTTTTATAGGAATCAGTGAGGTGGTAGAAAAATGTGGTACAAGAAGTCCAAGGGTCCTTTCCAAGAGGAGAAAGTTCCCCTAGGAGCGGGGGGGACTCTAATGGTCGACACCACCCCGTGACAGAGGAGGCCAATAAAATCAGGATTCCAGAGATTCTTTCTCTGACTGACCCTACCAGCACTCCTGAAAGGAGGCCCAATTGTCCATCTCTGGTGGCAACTGGGGGTCAACTATCTGTACACCAAAGATCCTGGCTAAGCATAGCAAATGATTCTTGGGTGCAGTGGATTATACCCAGAGGTTATACGATACCATTTTCTCTTCCTCCATCTACTCAGAAAAACATCTCTGATGTTCCACCCAGTCATAGGGAGGAAGCAGCAATTCAAATTCAAAAGCTGCTAGAAAAAAAAAGCCATCCAGGAGGTCCCCCCAGACCAGATAGAATCCGGAACTTACTAAAGGTTTTTCTTAGTGCCAAAGAAAGACTGGAGATCAGTCTTGGATCTCAGCAACTTGAACAAGTCAGTTCAACATATCAAGTTTCAGATGGTCACAGTTCAGTCCATTCTCCCTTTTCTGGGCAAGGATGATTGGATGTGCTCAATAGACTTTCAGTATGTATACTATCACATAAAGATGGATAGATGATCCAGAAAGTATCTATGCTTCCGGCTGGGAGCTACTCATGACCAATTCAGAGCTCTGTCCTTTAGTCTCATCACAGTCCCCAATGTGTTCACCAAATGCATTGGCATAGTAGTAGCTCACTTGAGACTGCAAGGATTCCTAGTGTTTCCATATCCAGATGACTGGTTCATTACCTCCCTGACCAGGCATCAATTGATAAGGGCAACAGATCAGGTTATTCAGACTTGTTCTCATCTGGAGATAACCAAAAACTATGACAAGCCTCAACTACAACCATCTCAAAGTTTGGAATTCATAGGAGCAATTTTCAACAAAAAGTCAATGATAGATTCACTGCCTCCTGCAAGAGTAAAACTATCAGATCACCGGTCAGAAAAATAATCTGCAGTACCAAATTTCAGCCTGTTTGGTTCTTCAGGCTCTAGGGTCAATGTCAGCAGCAAAAACCCTAGTACCGTTAGCCAGATTTTATATGAGGATTCTCCAGTGGTTGTTAGCAACACAATGGTCGATATTTTACCAACACATGTCAACTCAGATACAAATCACTCAGACATGCAAGAGAGATCTCAGGTGGTGGATTCAATCAGATCATGTTCTACAAGACCATAGTGACCATGGACACTCCTCAGCTGGGGAGGAGGGGCACTTTCTGGGGAAAACAGTACAAGGTATGTGTCTGCCTGAAGAGGCCAACTTGCATATCAATGTCCTAGAGATGAGAGTAGTCCTTCTAAGATGCTCTCCCTCTAGGGACAACTGCAATCTAGATGGGCAATACGTCAGTAGTTTGGTACCTCAACAAACAAGGAAAGAGCAAATCATACCCTTTGTGTCGAGAAGCACTGTTTTCTCATAGAGATGCACATTCCTAGGAAATCCAATTTGATAGGCAGACAAACTGAGCAGGTACATTCTTCTACTTTCCAAGTGGTCTCTCAACAAGAAAGTAATGGAAATGATTTTTTGTCAACAGGGCCAGCTTTGCTGCAATCTCCAAAACAGCAAATGCAGCAGCTACTTTTCTCTAATCCTGCTTCAGGGGGAATTACTGAGGGATGCTCTACTTCTTGATTGCTCCCCCTGCCAGTCTACTTTATACATACCCACGAATCCCATTGATTCCAAAATTTCTGCAGAAAGATGTGAGGTTGAAGAGTAAAGTCATCCTCATCGCACCTTACTGGCCTCAACAAGGTTGGTTCCCCTAACTTTGGTCTGACTTGCTTCATCAACTTTGGATTTTGGATCCAGTTCCAGACCTCCTGTCTCACCTGATGGGCATGGTTCATCCAGACCTTTCAAACCTCAGGCTGATGGCATGGTTTCTCCAATTCCATTAGTAGACAGTCAACCTATGCTCTCTTCCCCTGTCTGATATATACATTTATCTTCCCATAAATCTTCTACATGAAAACTTTATACAAGTAAATAGAAATGATTTGTTTACCAGGCACAACAGAATCATGTTGGCCCTTTTTTAGCTTTGCTACATAACATCCTGGAGTTTTTGGGTCTTGCATTTTAAAGAAGGAGCTAGTTCCTCAACCATTAAAGTTCAGCTGGCAACAATATCAAATTTTCACACTGGATTTTAGATGCTTCATTGGCCTCTCATAAAGTATACAAAACTTTCTTGTGAGGCAATATTTTTGAGACCCCAGTTTAAGGACCCTACCCATGCCCATAGAATTTCATTTTGGTACTGCAGACTCTCATACATTCCACATTTGAACCAGCAGCTAAATATGACCTTAATCACTTTACTTGGAAAACTGTTCTTCTGGTAGCTATTACCTCTGCTAGATGAATTGCAGAGATTCAAGCCTTGTCTTAAAACCTCCACACTTGATCTTCCACAAGGATAGAGATGCTATGAATGCCTCCTTCCCTCCCAAAGTGGTATCAGAATCTAATATCAACCAATCCATTAATTTACCAGTATTCTTTCCAAATTTTGCAAACAAGGGTGAATACATATTACATTTATTGGATGTTCACAGGCAATTGTGTTTTTATCTGCACAGAACAAAAGAGACAGTAAAACAGACCAATTGTTTGTTTCCATTGCAGACTTGAAATTAAGTAAACCAGTCACAAAATTTACTTTAGCCAGATGGCTAATTGATTGCATTTCATTCATATATGACAAATTGGCTATTACCTTGCCAAAACCATTATGAGCTCATTCAGCTAGATCCATAGCAACTTCTTCAGTCTTTTTATCCAGAGCTTTCATAGACAACATATGTGCAGCAGCAACTTGGGATAATCCCCATGCATTTGTTACTCATTGCAAACTGGATCTCATCTCTAGAAGCAGGGCTTCGTTGGTTCAACTGTGGTCAGGAATATACTTCCTTAGAGTCCATCCAGGATTATAGGTAGCTGGGAGCTCTGTTCCATAAGTTGAGGGTAGAAGGAAAATTGACAACATCAGATGAAGAAGTTATGTACTCACCATAATGTTCCATCTGTGTTGTCCATTTTCTTTCTTCCTTAGCTTCTCACCTGCCAGCCTCCATCTCTTCTTTTTACAAACTTCTGGAAGAGCATGTCTTTACAGGGACATCACTATTCTTTATACTGAGTTCCAGATATATTTTTTCCTCTATAAAACACATTTTCCTTACTAGCAAATTCAGCAAACAACATCTGAGGGGACTTAGGGCAGGTGCATTATGGACAAGGGATGAGCTCGAGAGCTTCTTGGCTACCACGAGATTTAGTAACGGCTAAGTCAGATCTGAGGATTGAATCTGAAACCATCAGTTGAGGAAGAATGAAAATGGACAAAACGTGGAACATTATGGCGAGTACATAACTTCTTTTTACTATGCACAGTTGCCTGTCCTGCACTTTGTTTATAAACAGTGTAGACAACATGTATGCTACAGCTACTAAAGCAGGAAAAAAGTAAATTAATATAAAACTGTGTTCATTATGATAGGAATAGCGCAGTATGTAATAACGCTTGCTGCTAGCCCATGATTCATTAATACTACACAATTTGCATGATTCACACATTGGATTTATAAAGCAGGAACACATTGGGGTCTTACTTAACAAAAATTATTTGAATATTTATCTTATATCTTAGCACATATTTTGTCAAGCATATGCTACCTTCTAACATATTCTTTATATCACATGTTTGTCATTTTGGAGTATTTCTGTTACTTGCGTTAAACATTTCTTGCCCCTTTTTCAAATTTTAATTACATGGCCGTCTATATGATTATAACACCTTTAGGTTGGGATTCTTGTTCAAAAAGTTCATTAGCTATACCAACATTTATTCTTGTTCTGCTGTGTATTGTGTATATACTTTATTTTTGGCCTGTGGCCCACTCTGTGACTGAAAATGAGTCTTTTTATTTGTCCCCATACCCAGTTATCAAATTAATCAATACACAAATAAATTAAATAGGTGATAAAATAAGAAGTAGAAATACCTTAACAGTACTACCTGCAATTAATTGATCTTGATATAGGTGTACATCAATAAATGCATTTTTTCATCTGAGTAAAACAATTCATTGTGTTAGAAGCTGTACTATAATAACACACATATGGAATAATTTAAAGACATGGAACCTGTGAGAATGCATTTTGTTAATGGTGCTGAGAGCACCGGTTAGTCAAAATGTTTCTAGTAATACCATCACAAAAGGGCAAAGTAATATCTTAGTGGTTAAGATCTCTTCCTTACACCTCAGTGGCTCAGTGTTCAATCCTGGCATTTAGTCACTGTTGGCATGGAGTCTGCATATTTTTCCTGTGTCAGAGTAGATTTTTTTTTCTAGGTTCTTTTTCTCCCACATCCCAAAAACTTGTTTGTTCATTGACTACTCTACATTGACCACATTGTCGAAATGGAGAGATGATAAGTCAGCAAGCAAAGGAGAACAGTATTGCTTGAATTGAATTCATCCTCAAGTCTTGGTGAGTACCTTCATGAGGTGGACCCTGTCTTTCACAAAATATCACCAAGATGACACTGATATATAGACTGTACTTTATATAGCATATACTTTATCATGGAAAGAAGTAGTTTAAAAAATAAAAAGATAGCTGAGTGCAAAAAACGCAGGATAAAAACGTGTCCAATCCTGGTAGGTACAGTGGTGCCAGGACTGGAAAAATGACAGTGTAGAATCCTCAAGACCTGGAAACATTCCTACAATGGGGCTAGGCTAGGCCCAGAGGGAGGATGCCCCCCCCCCACTGTTGTAGAAGGAAGTAGCAGTCCACAAAAAAAATCACAAAAATTGATAGGCCAAAAAAGGAATCATAAAGATGACAGAGTGGACTACTGAGGATAAGAAAGAAATGATGGATTGTTACTATTATGCAAGAAGCGCAGAATTTCCAGACAGAAGAGATACAAAAGGATTAAGAGAGAAATTAGAGGAAAGAAAATCAATTACACAAGAAAAACTGTCAGAAGCTTCAAATAAAAAAATGTGTTCATTAATACAACAGATTTCTGAAAAACATTATATAGACCAAGAAACCTTGGGCCATTTGGAAAAAGAAGCAACTGAGAAAGTGTGAAAATATAAAGAACACAATCTAGATACCTTTGAAAGATTTAAAAAAGAAATATGGACATGGGAAAATAAGAGAGATCTGATATGGTGGAAAATTTATGCAAAGGAGAAAGCTAAATTAATCAACGCAAAAAAGGGCAGCCCCAAAGATATTCAAAGAGAAATACAGGCAAAGTCATCCACATATGGAAAAATTCACAATAAAATAATAAGATCATAAACAGCAAATGTACAACAGAAGGTAAGTAAAGTAGAAGTTAAAAAATAGAAGATGAAATTATGGAATATTTGTGAAGTAAAGGATTTAGTGCAGAAAGTCAAGCACAAGTTACATTACAGCATGATGAAACCATGAGTCCCCAAATTAAGAAGAAACAGGAGGAGCATGAGACATCTGAAGAAGAAATATGGACATGGGGAAGAAAAACAGATTTAATGTGGTGCAATATTTATGAAAAGGAGGAAGCAAAACTAATCAATACAAAAATAACAGCACCAAAGATATCTGAAGAGAAATACAGGCAAAGACATCTATCTGGACATGGAAAATTTTACAATAGAAAAAATAAGAAAACAAAGAGGAAAAGTAGAAAAGAGGATTAGTAATGGAGAAGTTAAAGACGTAGAAACTAAGTTTATGGATTACCTGTGACATGAAGGATTCAGTGTAGAAAATCTAATTCTGACAACATTACTGCAGGATAGAGCAATGGAACCCCAAATTAAGGAGAAACCAGTTGAGCAGGAAATATCTCATCAGTTGCCATATGATGATACGTTGGCACCTTTCATAGGAATCAGTACAAATGTTCAGTTAGAATTGCACAGAAAAAGAAGAATCAGGAAACTGTGGCAACTCTGACCTAGTCAATGTTGTGGAGTGATAGGCCAGTGAGCACCCGTATGAAAGAGCAACCGATGACACAAGATGAAACTGAAGAGAATGTGACACAGGAAGATGCACTGGAACTTTCTATAGAATGCCCACAGGAAATGGAAAACAAAGAATGTGCCCTCAGTTTAGAAGAAAGTGATCTAAGAGAAGAGTTGCTTGATTTACTAGAAATGGGCAGACATATTAAGATCAATAAAAGAAATAGATTGCAGAAAGTCAATAAAACCCAAAAAGTTAGAAGTTTGATAAAACAAATGAGCACAGTAATTAGGACTGTACATAGAGATTCATGTGATATAACAGAAGTAAATGGGATATATTACTGTGCAGCTAAATTAATAACAGATAAAGGCTTACCACAAAAACACATGTTAGTAAGGGAAAGGAAGGGGCTATCATGGAGGTATCAAATAAAGAAAACTATAAAGCAATTAAGACAAAATGTGTCATTGTTAGACGCGTATAGAAGAGGGGATAGATCAACAAAAATCCTCAGAAAGCTAGATGTGATAACAGCAATGTGCAGTATCAGAACAGAACATGATCTATTGTGCACTTTCATAAATAGTAAAATAAAAATATCAGCACAGGCAGAAAAACTTAGAAGATATGTAGATAAATATAAAAGAAAAGTACAAAATAAACAATTTACTGATGACCCAAAAAAGTTTTATAGAGAATTTGGAAAAAGGCAAAAGGAATTGAAACACCACAAAAAAAAAAAGAAATAGATAACATTTTAAGAAATATCTATGAAGATCATGTGGAACATGAAAAAAGATGCTAAATGGATAGAAGAAGTGAAAGAAAGAATAAGAAGTTCAAATGTACAGGATATGAAATGAGATGAAGTAACGGCCAACGAGATTCAAATAGTTAAGAAAAGCTCCTAATTGTAAAATACCAAGCCCAGATGCAGAACCTAACTTCTAGCTAAATATCTTAACATCTTTACATGAAGATTTAGCCATGAGTAAGAACTATTTATATGTGAATCCTGACCAGACACCAGCCTGGTTAACAGTAGGAAAAACAATACACCTACTTAAGAGTGATCTTGCAAGCTATTCTAAAAATTATAGACTAATAACTTGCCTTTCCGATGACATATAAACTATACAATGGAATTCATGCCTACAGAGTTTATAGTCATTTAGAAGAAAACTCAGTCATGGCAATAGAACAAAAGGGTAATAAAAGAAAGTCATATGGAACAAAGGATCATTTATGTTAGATAATGTCATAATGGAGAACTGTAAAAAGGGAAACTATAAAAAAGCACTTAACAGTATCCCACATTCATGGATAAAAATGTGCTTAAAAATGTATAACTCACACCCTACACTAATCAATTACATTACAGTGACCATTAAACAGTAGAAAATGACTTCACAGCTAAGCCAAGATAAAGGACAAATTATTATTCCAGGGATAAAAATTCAAAGGGGGATATTCCAGGGTGACTCTCTGCCACCACTGCTATTTTGTCTTGCCTTTAAATCCTTAATTTGTCTACTTAACAGATTAAGTCATGGCTAGAATTTTGCTCCCAGAAAACAACAAAGTGTAAAAACTTCTCATCTTTTTGTAGATGATTTACAACTGCACAGTTTATCAGATGAGGAAATGAAAGCACAACTGCAAGTAGCCAAACCTTTTTCAGATGCCATGTCATTTGTTCTTGATAAATGTGCAAAAGCAACCTTTAAAGCTGCAGCACCAAGGAAACATCAGTTTGGGGCAGGAATGTGATATAAAAGAACTTGAGTAAGAGGGAGTGTATAAATATCTAGGAGTTGAAGAAGGATCAACAATAAAACATGAATGAATGTTAATAAGACTTAGTAATGAATATTTTAGAAGACTTAAATTAATACTGAAAACAGTGTTGACATCTTGGAACAAAGTCCAAGGTATAGACCAATTTGCTCTTCCTGTCATAACTTACAGTTTTGGAGTGATTGACTAGCCCCAAAAGATGTTGGACAGGAAAAACTATAAGGATGCTTCATGCTCATCGCTTATGCAAATTAGTGCATACCAAGATTATATATTCCCCATTCTGAAGGAGGTATGGGCCTCCTTGAAATTCATTACATGTATAGCTCTGCAATCAGAGGACTGCTTACATATCTGTTCAACTCTCAAGACCCAAGCATAGTGACATTTTTGAAACATGAGGAGAATAAGTCTAGGTTTGCTGCCCTGCTTAGATTTGCAGAAGCAAATCAGTGTCAACCAGGAATGGAAATCAAACCACAAGTAGATAGAAATCAGGCAGCAACTCAATGTGCAAAAAAGAAAAGAAAGAATATAAGGTGAAGGATCAGATGAGAAGGCAAGAAATGTGGAAAATGCATATGTAGGTTTTGTGAAATAGAATTGGAAACAGTCACACATTATGTTGTCGGTTGTAGTATACTAAAGGCAGAAGGACTGTATAATGAAAGGCATAATAATGTGGCAAGACTGTTGCACTGGGGATTATTTAAACATTATAATATTGACGTAGCTGAAAAACACTGGAAACATGAGTCATAAAGCATCATAGAAAATGATGAAGTTTATATCACATGGGATTACCCATTACCAACAGTTAAAAAAAATAGATGCGAGAAAACCAGATATAGCAGTCCATGAAAAGAAGACAAAAGTAACACTGATCATTGAAATTGCTACACCGACTGATTACAGTATCTTACATACAAAGAGACACAACATCATAAAATACCAGGATCTGCAGGCAGAAACAAGGGAAATGTGGAAGAAAGATTCCCAGACAGTTCCAGTAGTAGTAAGAGCAATGGGTCTTATAAAAAAAAATACAGTCATACTTAGATATGTTACTGATGCATGTGACTCCATACAAATTGCAGAAGGAGTCATTACTGGGCACATTGTGGGTGCTGTGAAGATCACTTCCAGCTAACATCAAAGATTGAAACAATACTAATTTCATGAACTTTAATTATACTTTTGACTTAGGAATGGGGTCCATTCCTGTCATGGTAATAGATACCTAAAAGACTTTGAGAAATTAAAAAAAGTGAGAAACCACATATATTGTTTTTAGCCCTGCACTGTACCCATGTTTTATGGTTGATTCCATTATCATGTTAACAAATCAATTAATAAGCAGATGAAATAAACATCATTAACATACAGTTATTCTACAGAATAAAATAAAATACCTTAAAAAAATGTCTTCATTAGCAAGTAGTTAGGGTTGCTATGGATTGGGCTAACACAGGACTGTAAGGGCTGCACAGGACAATCGGGGTGAGTAATGGGTGTAGGGCAGCTGTAGCATACAAGGGAAGAGATGAGATGCATAGCTAAAGAAGTAGGTGATTTCAGGGATAGAGAAGTAGAATCTGGAATTTTGGCAAAGGCAGTGGATAGAGAAGCATAAAGCCCTGATAACCTACTATAATATTCAGACAAAAGCCAGCAATGAAAAAAGGAAGACAACAGGCCCATAATTATGGTTAATAAATTGATAAAAAAAAACAAAACCATTATAACAGCAATGAAGTGGAGGAAAAATATTTCAAATGGGAATTAAAGGAGATGAAGTCTGTTGTTTACCAACAGAAAAAGAGCTAATACAGCTGGTGAAAACCCTAAAAATGGAAGAAATGTGTTATACCTTATACTCACTAGTAGGATACTCATTAAAAAAAACAAACGTGTAGAAGCAGATTGAGAAGTGTAACCATGTTAATGTTGGCTTGTTGCCCTGGTTACATTGGAGCATTGATTCTGAGCATCTATAATTATAGCAGAGTGGATTAGGACTAGGTTGGTAACATAATGATGAGGAGATGGAGAGAGACGCACGATGGCTGACAGGGAGATGGAGAGAGATGCATGATGGCTGGCAGGGAGATGGAGAGAGACGCATGATGGCTGACAGGGAGATGGAGAGAGACGCATGATGGCTGACAGGGAGATGGAGAGAGGTGCATGATGGCTGACAGGGAGATGGAGAGAGACACATGATCGCTGACAGGGAGATGGAGAGAGACACATGAATGCTGACAGGGAGATGGAAAGAGGCGTATGATGGCTGACAGGGAGATGGAGAGAGATGCATGATGGCTGACAGGGAGATGGAGAGAGATGCATGATGGCTGACAGTGAGATGGAGAGAGACGCATGATGGCTGACAGGGAGATGGAGAGAGGTGCATGATGGCTGACAGGGAGATGGAGAGAGACACATGATGGCTGACAGGGAGATGGAGAGAGATGTATGATGGCTGACATGGAGATGGAGAGAGACGCATGATGGCTGACAGGGAGATGGAGAGAGACCACGATGGCTGACAGGGAGATGGAGAGAGATGCATGATGGCTGACAGGGAGATGGAGAGAGGCGCATGATGGCTGACAGGGAGATGGAGAGAGAGACGCATGATGGCTGACAGGGAGATGGAGAGAGACGCATGATGGCTGACAGGGAGATGGAGAGAGATGCATGATGGCTGACAGGGAGATGGAGAGAGACGCATGATGGCTGACAGGGAGATGGAGAGAGACGCATGATGGCTGACAGGGAGATGGAGAGAGATGCATGATGGCTGACAGGGAGATGGAGAGATGCATGATGGCTGACAGGGAGATGGAGAGAGATGCATGATGGCTGACAGGGAGATGGAGAGAGATGCATGATGGCTGACAGGGAGATGGAGAGAGATGCATGATGGCTGACAGGGAGATGGAGAGAGACGCATGATGGCTGACAGCGAGATGGAGAGAGATGCATGATGGCTGGCAGGGAGATGGAGAGAGACGCATGATGGCTGACAGGGAGATGGAGAGAGACGCATGATGGCTGACAGGGAGATGGAGAGAGACGCATGATGGCTGACAGGGAGATGGAGAGAGATGCATGATGGCTGACAGGGAGATGGAGAGAGACGCATGATGGCTGACAGGGAGATGGAGAGAGACGCATGATGGCTGACAGGGAGATGGAGAGAGACGCATGATGGCTGACAGTGAGGGCTGTGAAATGTAAAGAATGTGCAGAACTTATTAACACAGTAGTATTAAAGAGGATAATAGCAACTGGCATAGATGAAAGAAAAAGTGAGGGATGGTATAACACAAAAGAGAATGTCTGATCAAAAGTGAAGCATAAAAGGAGACAATAGACAGAAAGGCATATAAGAGGACTAAGAAAATGTATGGGATGACTATGTCTGAGGTCATAAAAAGATCAAACAAGGTCTCAAAAATAAATGACTTTGGGCACAAGATAAACACAAAAGGTTCTTAGACACAAAGGAGATTCAGGAACATGGCTAAATTTAGCACCAGATAACCAAGGTGGCTGCATAGGTCCCAGTGCTGGAAGGAGCCCACATAAACATTAAAAAATGAAAAAAAGTAAAAATGTCTCACAATTTTCATTTCAGCAGCACATTTGTCAAGCCAGAATTTTGGGGTATCTGTTACTAACGCAGGAACATTTGAGCAGCACATTTGCCAGCCCTATAAAGCAGGATAGCTGACAATAATGCAGGAATGTTTGAGCAGCACTTTTGTCAGAGCAGTCAGCTTTAAACTCCAGAAAAAAATGTATTGTCCAGGAGCTAGTTAACGCAGTACATTAAAACAAGTCAGTTTACTTGTCAGAAGCATTAACAAACGTATTTACTATAACCACAGGCTACTTTCCATTCCTTTGATCACAAGCAAACATCTGATTTGTGTACAGTCCTAGAAAGTGCTGTAACTGCATTCTGGATTATTACTATGTAAAGGATGGACCTGATTATACAAGCAGGAACATGATGATAGGTATCATGTCCTTTAGGTATCATCCTTAGTTTCCTTGTTTTGTTGACTGCTGACAGTGTGTTTATTATTTGGCTGTGGGTAATCTGCACATCATGAAGTCTAAATATTTAATGTTAATAGTTTAACTATGAAAAGATTTTTAATGTAGCATTTTGTAGGCATATGAGTGTGCAATGCACTGTGCATGGGACATTTTTTTTGTCACTTAGCACAGATCATGCCTCTCAACCTGTTTGAGACAGAAATCTGAACAAAGCCATAAATAATGGGGAGAGGGGGACAAAAGCCCACATTTTTTAAAGATTGCTCTTGCAATTGTAGGAAGTTGCTAGACTAGCAGGTTTTGCATTAGCATGTATTTTCTGAAGGGTATGAAGTCTGAAACTCAGATGTCTGTCATGATTTTCTGACTTCAATCTTCAATGATTTGCCAATGATTTGCCAGAAAATCACAATTTTATTTGGAAGCAGACCAAAAATATGAGGCAAAAATCTGGATATTCTGTGAAAATGTGGACAGTTGAGAGGTATGGTGCAGATAAGTATGGCTATAAGTTGTTAACGAGCTGCTTCCTGTAGAACTGGACTTGATTCTCTTTGCCGTCATTTGTCTTCTGTGTGGCTCAAGTCTTTTCATCAGATAGTGCACTTGGGCCTTTCTTAAAAAAGGAAACATGTTCAGTGGGCTGTCCCAGGCTATTAGCAAATGCTTTAGCATCTCCCATTTGAATTCTTGCACCTATCCTATAGCTACTACTTATATAATGCGGTGGTGCAGCAGTAGCATTGTCACCTCACAGCAAGAGGTTCTCCTGTTCGATTCTCGTCTGGAGCGCCTTCTGTGTGGAGTCTGCATGTCCTCCCTGCGGTCGAGTGACATTCGAAAGACATGCGTGAATGGGCATGCCTTCGTTGCAGGTTGAGCATTGAGCTGGCACCTTGGCACTGTAAAAATCTACTGCCAATCATTAGCGGACCAGAGTTCCACTGTGGCGACCCCTAACCAGGAAAAGCCAAAAAAAGAACAACAACATCCTGTAGTTACTTACTAGTTTTTCACTATAGGCTATTTCACTATGAATCCCAACATGTTCTGTGTAGTTTAATGGGTTGCCAGATGCATTCTCAGTGCATTTGAGTGTCAGTGGAGGAGTAGTGTTTTGTTACTAATGCTAAATTGCTTTTCAGTGCGAGAATGTTTTGTTTGTTTCTTTTTCAAATGGTGGCCAGTGCTTTTGCTGTAATTTTTTTAAAATCCAAATCTCTGCAATCAGTGTAAAAGTAAAGAAGAAAACAGCATGCATATTGATATGTTTTAAATAGTGATTATGGAAATTGGGGAGAGCCAGACAAGTAATGGGATATTGGTATGGGGGGAGGGGGGTGCTGCTACAGTAACCCTGCCTAGGTCTTGATTAGAATCCAGCTCTATTCAGGAAGACTGGTTATGAGAGATTCCATGCAGAAGACAGGGATATAAAGACAACCAAGAGAGGTGCTGACATATGATTAATCATAGGGGACAGATGAGTTGCAACCCCATACATATAAGGAACTAATAGAAATTCTTGGAGGGTATCAGGAAAGATGTGTAGCTTCCATTTTGGCTTCAGAGTAGTTAGTGTAGTAAGACTGTATGGTAGCCTACAGCTGTACTTACACAGTGTTGGAGGTCCAGGACAGAGTCAATTAGTTGCCAATGGTCAGTGTCACTTTTATCAGTAAGGTATTGGATTCTATGGAACAGACTGGACATGTCCCTGATACAGTTTGACAGACAAAGAATGGCATGGCCTTCTGTAACTACAGATCTTCTCAGTCCATTTCAGTACAATCCTCCAGCTGGCATTATAGCTGCTGTAGGTAAAGAGAATAAAATAAATACTGTAGATGGACGTCGGTTAGGCATCTGAACTTATACCACATAGGCTGCTGAGGAAGATGAAGGAATGGAGAAAGACAGATTAGTAAGGTACAGTGAACTGGCACTCATTTGGCAAGGAATGGATAGTGGTAAGTTAACAGCTAACTAACCCTCAAGTTGTTGCATGGTTCACAGGAAGGATTGGTCCTGTGTAAAACCCATGTATAACATGTTGTAAAACGTAATGATACCAGATTAGGTGTGGTTGATGGTTATGTTGAGAAGCACAGATTTCAGGATGACTAGGTAAAGATAGTGAAGTAGAGAGATAACTAGTAGGTGAGATTTAATAATAAAAAGGTTATGTTTTTCACATTGCTGAGGGAGAGACAGAGTGACTTTTATAGGCTATGGAGGTAAGGTAAAGGAAGCTAGAGAAGAAAAAAATCATGAATGACCACCAGTTCTTCATATTCTTGCAGAGTGGTATGAGAGGGCTAAAGAGAAGGCAGTATGATACTAAGCCGTTTTGTGCACTGGCTGACTCACTGTCATCCGGACGTTGTTCTGTAGTGCATTGTAGAGCTATATTTAAAAATGTTTGTACAGTTCTTATGGCTTTATTGAAAAACAACATAATACTAAAACAGCTGTAGCAATACCTGTGTGCAGGTGCTGGACAGCAGCATGCTAGAATACAGAAGGTAATATGATATGGGTTAATCATAATTTTAGAAGTCATATGGCAGGTTGTGAGACTGAAAGCTAAGAAGATGGTTATAAAGGCAACTGTAATCACTGAATGAATTTTAAAAATATTTCAAAGGAGTTTATAGACAAGGCAGGTGACATCACTGACAAAAGTGATGCATGAGACAAATAACTTACACTCCTCCTGACTCTGTTTTTTTCACATTGTTTTAATACTCAGATCAAATGGGAAACTGATTCATCTTTGAAAGTTACAAACAGTGAAAAGAACAATAAAAATATTTCTGAACAGTTAGCTGTGTCGTCATTCTTTTAAATATATAACTATATTCTTTAAGTGAGGTTGCAGTTAACCACTTGTTCTTGGCCTTCATAAATTATTGTTTCTTGTATGTTACAGAAGAATAAAATATGTGAATGCATTCATCTTCACCATATTAACTAAATGTCTTTAATTGCTCAGATCTTTTCCTGCCCTTAATTACTGCAAATTTCATAGCGTTCACATGCCTCTCCTTCATGTAAGTTTCTTTTGCTACGTTCTTGAAGTGTAGATCAGTCTGTCATTTATAAGGAGTCTAATGCTGCTACAGGTTTAAGGACTCTTAGATTCCATGTTCTGATGTTGAGCTGACAGAATTGTCAATAATCCTGTGTCATTTGAGCAGACAAAGATAGCAGTGCTGTATCTGGGGAATGCTAAAAGGGGATCGCAACACTACAGCTTAAAAAGCACTCTGCAGTTTCTAGCAATGACACCCAAACTTCATGACAAACCTACAGGAAAATAAAGAATGCAACCAGCTGGAAGATTTTTACTATCTTCTGACTGCTTGGCTTTGTTTGATAAATTAATTAATTTAATATTAGAAACTATAATATTGCTATTACCTTTATTACTATTAAGGGATAATATTATTGTATAATTCCTGGTGACATCATGATGCACATTAAGTTTACATATTCTTTTCAACAATAATTTATAAAAATTGCTTAAAACTTTATCAGACTATATAATTCCGCAGCTTGGGACAAATTTATTCACTTATAGAGTACACTGGTAATATTTTGTGGGTTAAGTTGCTTATTAAAAAAAGACAGAATCTCTTGTCAATAGCTTAACAGGCAGAAGAGTAAACCTGTTATTATCTCACCATAAACTAAGACTGCTATAACATATGTGCTTCAAGAGAAATCAAATGTGTTTTAAGAAGGCTCACAAACAGCAGTATTAACTCTAGGTTTTTGCTTGCTCTTTCTTACTTACTGTTGTTTTGAGTCTAAAGTAGAGTTGCTTGGGTGGATTGTGATGATGATGATGACGATGATGATTATGATGAAGAGCATACAATCAGCACAGAAAGAAGATTTACATTACCGCTGTGCTGGCAGGAAGGAATGTTCCTTTAATGCTCAGTTTCACTGGTGGTGCTTAAATGCTGATGTAACACTTAAAATCAATTCCATGCTTTTTTTTCCCCCCAGTGCACTATCTGCAATGGGAGACACAACAAATTATTGCTTTGCTGACTGTCTCTGACAGTTACTAATTATGTCACTATGGTAATGTATTTCCTACAAGCAGAACAGGAAAATAGCAGGGCAGCCTTATCATAGCAGTTCAGTAGTTCATAAAGTAGCTTTGTTGAAGATAAGCTTTCTTTTATCACACTGACTGAGCTGAATGGGAGGGTTCAATCAAACTGAAAAAAAAAAGATCTGTAACTCTGTATTCCTTGGCTTACATGCACTGGATTCCATCCCTGGCTTACTGTTTCTCATATTCTGCCAGTTCACAACTTTTGTTTGCTGAGCCAGGAAGGGAATAGCACTGACCTTCTATCTGGGAAGTTACCTATGTGACTGCATTCCCATGCATTCATTCTTGCATGAGAAAATAGGATGTGGCACTGAAAAACTGCCATATTATTAGCAGAAATGCCATTATTCTGGTAGCTGCTGCTAAGAGGTCATATTCTATGTGTGATGTATCAATGCATAAAGTTTTGGGGGGGACAAAAATCCAAGTAGTAAATCTGGAAAGTCTTGATATTAAGTGCAGTCTCCCTGAGCAGTTTGACAGCCAGAACTTACAAAAAAAATTCTGATCAGGAACAGGTGTCAGCACGTTGTTTTCATCAGCATGCCCACAGTCCAGAAATGTAAAACAGGAGAATAATATCGATGGACTAGACATTATTTTCTTTTGCTGTATTATAGCATCCTAAACCTTCAAAATGACAACTCCCTAATGTGTTTTCTGGTTCTGTCATTGTGTAAACATGCTAAGAGATAATGCAAACAGGGAACTTATGAATATTCAAGCATATGAAGATGCCAACATTAAAAATTCAATGGACCACAGAATATTTTCAGTTGTAGGTAGCCATCTATGCAGTTTTATCCTGTTCCTTTTTCCCAAATATCTCAAATCCACTAAATAGTTCACCAACATTCAGTATTTCATTTTAAAATCCTACCAGCTTCTCTGCAAAGATATTGTCCTTTAAGTATGATTTGAACCTTCTAATTGCCCTGAATTCTGTCTTAAGTCTGGTGACAAAGATTGTTTAGCCTATATAATTATCACATTTTCCTACCTGCGTGAAAAGCTGTAAATGTTAAATTACAAAGCACTTCATCATTGTTCCCAACTCCTCATAAAAAACATCCACCTCCCTTTCTTTAACTGTTTTTTTTTTTCAAAAAACATTTTTATTTTGTTTTCATTATAAACATATGCAAATGTACATATAACAAATACAAAAAAAAAAAAATAAAACTATTTACTATATATACATTCATCCATGATAAACAATCATTTTATCCATGAGAAGTTATCAATATTTGTTCAAAAGGTTTTCCAAATTTTGCCATGCTATTTTTTATGAGTAATGTTATGAGTTCTATATCAAATGGTTTGCAGTTCTTTTTTACAAACAACTTTTGCTAAATTAATACAATCTTTAAACATCAAATCTTGTTTATTTTTCCAGTTCAAAATAATAACTTTTCTGGCAATTGCAAGAATTGACCAGAGTAAATGAATCAGAGATTTAGGTATTACATAAGGTATAGGAACACTGAATATGATTAGTGAGTTAGAAATATGACAGTTATCAGACCATAAGGCATTTACAAAATATCACATTTCCAACATTTACTTTCACTGTTTTTGAGTATAAGATTTATTTTATGTGGTGTATAGAAACTCCTTTTCATAAATTTCCATGTATATAATCTCCAATATAATGAAGAAGAGGTACCATATGTAGAATTCAATAACAATTTTTTGGATTCATCAGATATTTGTTTTCCATTGATCTTTACATAGTAATTCCAAAAATCTGAGTCAAACTTTAGAGTGTCTTGTCTTAGTATCTTATAGATAGGTGCAATACTTAATTTTTGATTATCTGTTTTTTCAAGACACCAAATAAAAAGCTGAATCAAACTAGGAATAAATTCATGCTCTAGGTTGATTGATACTTTCATTTTGTTTTCTGTAAACTGTCTTGACTATTATCAAACTACATAAAAGAGAGTTTAGTGGTTTAATACTCTTATTTTCAATAAACTGATGGCAGAATATCAAGTTATTTTCCTTTAATTTTTGCATTGCATTGATGTTGAAAGAATCTAGACACTCAGGGGAGTATGCTATAGGGAATATGAAAAATAGAAATTGTTTAATGTAATTACAACCAATTATATTTTTAAAATTATTAAATATTTGATTAATGCCATAAGAAAAATTATCAAACTTCTTATTAAATAAACAAAATTCACGTAAAAGCCAATGAACTCTACTTATTCCATATTGTTCCTTTAATTGATTTTCTATAGTTCTGACATCATTATATGAATCTCATTTATTGTAATATTACATTAATTATATCTGATTTGGAATAAAGAGCTAAACTAGGGAATGCTATCTTGTTACTGTTCCAAGCTCTAATGTGTCATTTATATGCAATCCTAGGTTTTAAAGGGAACCGTAAAAATTTAAGTAGCATGGAATCTAATTTTTTAAATAAGTTTTGGGAGGGGGTAGTATCAATGACTGTATATAAAACAAAATTTTAGGTAAAATTATCATTTGATTAAAGAGAGCCTATCCTCCATTGTGAAGAACATTTTATTCCATATTTTGATTAGTTCACTAATGGTAGTTATTAAATTATTGTAGTTTAGTTTAACAGACTCTTTCCATGTACTCTTTATGCTGAGACACAAATATTCTAATGCATCATTCTCCCAATTAAACAGGCTATTCTCTCTTAAGTTTTTGTTGATCTTTTTGTTAATTAGTAATGTTTTGGATTTATTATGATTAAATTTAAGCCCTGAAATTCTTTCAAACTTGTTTAAGGTATTTATAACATCATGCAAAGAACCATCAATATCACCTAATGTTAACAACATATCAACAAATAGCTGTATCTTAGGAAAATAGTCCTTATTAATTTGAAAGCCTTTTATATTTTGCTTGTTTCTGATGTATGTAGCAAAAGGTTCCATTGAAAGAGCAAACAATAATGGTGAAAAATGACAACCTTGTCTAGTTCTCTTGAGGATTTCTAGTGGTGAGGATAGACATGATCCAATTTTTGCATAAGCTTGTGCCCCACTATAAATTTTCATTTATAAGTTGACAAAATCTGAGAATTCAAAACCAATCAGAATTCTTTGTAGATAAGACCAACTAATAGTATCAAAAGCCTTTTCTATGTCTAGGCTAATGATAGTTGTTTTTTTATATTTGTGTGCTATGTCTATTAATGATACTTATTTAATAATGTTATCTTGTACTTTTCTATGGAGAATGAACCCTGTCTGATCATTGTGTATTAGATTAGGTAATATTTTCTTTATCCTATTATCTAATATTGTCATGTAAAATCTATAATCAGTGTTTAGTAATGAAATTGGCCTATTTGAATCACAAGATTTGGGGTCCTTACCTTGTTTTAATATGGGGGAGATAATCAAGTATTTCCATGATGGGGGTGTTATACATTTCTGCTTAACCATAGTAAAGGCACTCATCATTTTCTTTATTATATAGTCAGGAAAAATATTATATAGTTCAGGAATTATTCCATCCAGTCCTGGAACTTTATTATCCTTTACATGTT
This sequence comes from Protopterus annectens, assembly GCF_019279795.1. Taxonomy (NCBI): domain Eukaryota; kingdom Metazoa; phylum Chordata; order Ceratodontiformes; family Protopteridae; genus Protopterus; species Protopterus annectens. The sequence continues at coordinate 1,404,682,600 of NC_056745.1, forward strand.
TTATTTGCTGTTCCACTTCTGTTAGTGTTATTTGTTTATTTAATATGTTATTTTGTTGCATTGGCACCTTAGTAGTTATATTTTCTTGAATACAAATATTTATTACATCAACTGTCTCCAAATGTGTTGTGTTATTATTTTTATCTTTATAGTAGTTTTTAAACACTTCTAATATGCCCATTAAGTTAGATGTACTCTTAACTGAACCATCGCTTTTATATTTAATCTCATTAGTAAGATTTTGATTGTTTATTTTTTTGGATCTTATCACTATTTTAGGAAAATATTTGGGATTTGCAGCATGAGATTGTAATTTCAATTTTTCCAGGTTTATGGCAACCTTATGATTCAGAATTTCTTAGTATTTTTGACTTAACTTAATAATTTCATTATGTGCTACTTTGTTATTTGGTTTTGCATCCATTTTTATCTTGTTTATTTTTTTGTAAGTCTAAAAGTTCTTTGTACCACTCTCTCCTTTTTTTTAAAGTACCAAGATTTTATTCTACCATATATATATATATATATATATATATATATATATATATATATATATATATAAACTTTAAAGGTTCCCATAGTATAGTATCAGTCACTTTACCATTATCATTTGTTTCCATAAACATGTCTATTTCTTTCGTTATCCATTCCCTAAAGTCATTTATCTTAGTTATGTAAGCAGGAATTCTCTGTAGAAATCTTAAATCATCTGTATGTGTAGTTAATGTAAAGTTTGTAGCATTATGGTCCTAAAGTGGACAAGTCATTATAGATACGTCACTTATTATAGAGTATATATTATTTGATACAAAGACCTTATCAATGCTTGTTTGTGTACCAAACTGATATGAATAGTGAGAATAAAATAAAGAATAATGTTCTCTTAGACCATGTGTATCTTTAAGGTTCATCTGGTTTGTAAAGTCATTTAACTTCTTGGCTTGAGATGTTAGTTTTATTTCACCATTTTTAGAAGTATTATTGCCTGATAATAGGCAGTTGAAATCACCTGCTGCTATAATTTCCCCTTTTGTATTTAAAATAATCAGGTCCAGATATTTGTCAACATATTTAGTACTCAGTCCTGGTATCCAGTATGTATTAATCAAAGTATAATACTTCCTATTAATTTCCAAAATAACCATACATAGCATCCCATCTTTATCTGAAATTGTATCTATAATTCTTGGCACAGTATAAGTATTTTTCCATAGGATAAGAGTGCCCCTTCTCTTAGTCTTAAAACATGAATCAGCCAGAATGGTATAGCTATTGAATGAGTATTTTTGTAGATCTTTTTTTAATAGATGGGTTTCCTGTAAAAAGATGATCTGGCCTTTATGCATCTTGATATATTTAAGCAAACCAGCTATTTTGACATTATTGTTCAAAGTATTTAATGATAAAAATGTATAAGCCATTGACTATAATGTGAATGTTATTACTAACTGAAAGACCTTTCTTCCATGTTGACTTGAAATCTACTTAAAACTTACTTATCATGGATGCATAACATGTATTAAGCACTACTTTCAAAAACTCAAAACTATTTATAAACACAAACATGAAACATAAAGTTTCTGGTTTAGTTAAAAACTTAACTAAACCATCTATTCACCACCTCTCCAATACCAAACAACACAAATTATCCATCTCTGCTTAGAATATAGTATAAAAACAAAAAAGAAAAGGATTATGAAAGCAACTAAAGACATCTGAATCCATGACATATACATTAGAATGAGAGTGTCCAATATATCTGAACCTGTATGAATATGTCACATATGATAATAGCACCTCTGATACGTAGATATGCCAGAAATGCACATCAGATCAAAGTATGTATAAGCATTAGAAGCTAAAGGTTAAGAAGATTGCCATTATTTCCAAGACTTTTCAAGAAACATCAGATAATTTAACCATTTTGTCAGTCATCTATCAAACATTTTTTATGTAAGAATCTGTTGAATATATATAACACTTATTGCAACATAACTATTATATTTTTCAATTATACACATATTGCTCATATGTATTAACAATATCTGGGTCTATATTAGATACTCAAAGTTACTGAACTTTGAATACGATATGATCGACACCATATCGTCGAAGTCTAGTAACACTGAATACCCATTAAAGACATGAAAAAAAGTCAAAAAGCAGAACTACTTACTTTAAGCAGGGGGGCAAGCCCACCTGCACCCCCCACACCCCCCACTACTTAAATATTCCAACTCTGAGACTGCACTACATTGAAGTAAATGGAAATCTCCCCTTACAGAGATTTGTGTTTACCTCTTCTATGTTCTGCGGTTTCACCGTTTACATGTCGACAATGTCAGATTCAACATTGTGGTCATTCGTGATTCTAATATAGACCCCAGTATTTATGCTGATGTCTTTCATCAGGAAGGGGGGAGAGAGAGAGAGACAAAAAAAGGGGGCCTCACAACCCTCTGTTTAGTTACTAACGGTTTAGTTATATAACATAAGTCTGGTGTTAATATGCATAATGAGTTTTCTAGTGCAGCTCCTAGTTCACTTGATGTCATTTAGTTACTAACAGTGTCATTGAATTTGCAGAATGTATGCATCTATAAGAGAACATAGGCATTTTCAAAGGAGTTAAATACTTTTATCAGAACTAATTATTTACCATTTAAAGTATCTAGTGAAGGATAACAGAATTTCAAGCGAAAATAATTCTAAGTACAACCATTTAACAAGTTCAAAAGGTCAAATGATGTCATCACCGTTGTTTTCTCAAGCTGCACCTTCATAAACTTGATAAAAAAGTATCTACATAGGCACATGCACTACAGAAGTTGTCTCTAGTGACAAAAAAAGCATTTTCAGTGGGAAATTCAGATCTTGAAGCTTTTAATGTTTACAGAAAGCAAAAAAAAAAACCCCCAAAAAACAAAAAAACACTCAAGCTGCATTGTCAGTGCATGTCATGAATCTCCACAATGAGAACAGTCACACAGACCACCAGTTTCCTCACAAAACATCAGCATCATGAAAAAAATAACCTTTTCATATAAAAACAGCTATTTAGAAGTAACAACAGCTGCCTCAAATCAGAAATCATATTATAACATTTCATTATCTATAAAACAACAGTAATGTACTGTATTAATGTTTAAATGTATCTAAACAAAGAGTCTAAAACATGTAGTTAGAAACACTAATCAGAAACACCTAGTTACCCCACCACTGACCTACTAGAAAAAAATGCACGTTGATATTAAGTCAAAGTTATGCTATTACTGAATAATTAGAAGACATACATCATTTGTAGTTATTTAAAAGAGAAAAGTATGTAAAGTACTTATAATGGGGAAAAGAGAGAAAAGGAACATTGGTAACAAAAAAGAATAGGAAGAAAGAAGAGAGAGAGAGAGAGAGAAATAATGTTATTTAAATACGTAGTACTATATGTAATTAGAAGAAGTAGATATAGAAAGGAAAAGAGAAAGTTAATTATAAAAATGATTCACATTACCTTACAGCATAGACACTTTCCAGAATCAAATATATTATGTTTCATAAACAAAGCATTTAAAATTAGAAGGAATTTATTCATTTGCCTTTTAGTTTCTTAGTTTTGTTTGCTCCTTCCTTCACAGACCATCCATTTTTTGTTGCCTGTCTCTTCAAACTCTGGGACAACCATTCAGTTTCTTCTATATCCAACAGTATTTTCTTCTTTTGGACAAATTCTACTGCTTCTTGTAGATAATGTGATTTTTATTCTTGCAGGAAAAAGAATTTGAGCTTCAATATCGGCTTTTTTCAAGGACTTAATTAGAGGAACACACTCCTTTCTTCTGGATATGACTGCAGAGGTGCAGTCATTGTCTAAATGAATAACTTTTTCACCCATCTTGATAGGGGTTAGATGAACTCAGAGATGAAGCTAGATTTGCTAGGGACTGATAAGCCCTCTCAATTCCAAAAGAGAGGGATTCAGGCATGTTTAATGCTGATGAAAACCGCTTATTGATGAATTGAATCATGCTAGCACCCTCCTCTTTCTCAGGAATTTCATATATTCTTATGTTATTCTTCCTTGCTCTACTTTCAAGGTCTTCCAGTTTCTTAATCAGCCTGGTGTTTGGTTTAAAAAGAAATTCATTGTGATGTTCATTTTCTGTCACTCTAGTATCCAGGTTAGTTACTGTCTCCTCTAAGGCAAAAATCTGTTCAGATTGTTTTTTTACTATTCCATTTAGAAGTTCCAGTTATTTACTGCATTCTTGTTTGATAATATCCATTTTGTTTTCGAATTTGTCCATTTTTAGTGACAGTTCTTGGATGTTTGTTATTATAAGATATATTTTTTTCTTCACTGCAGTCTCCTGGTGTGCGTTCTTCAAGTTGCTCATCTTGAGATCTCCAGTAGAAAACTTCTTGACAGGAATAATTAAAAAAATTCTCTTGACTATGTATTAATTTTTAGAAAATAATAAAGAGTCTATGTTAATCTAACTTTTAGTATACTTTTAGTTAGATTTTTCTAAAAATTAAAGTATATTTCCTGTCAGGATATTAAAATCTAAGCAGAGCTATGGATTTCTGCTGCTATCAGACTGGCATCTTGGCCATGCCCCCTTTAACTGCTTGTTTGAATGGCAAACAGCACAATGGTTTTGAAAACTACTTTCAGAGAGCATATGGTGTTTGCTCTTTTTCCGCTATTGTGTGACTGTTGAACTGGTAAATATAAGTTGGAGGGTGCTGGGGGACAGCAAAAATAACTTAAAGTTGTGTTCACTAAAATAGCATTCAGTGGTTCTTATTTTTCATTGATTTGTCCGTTGGGGAAAAAAACTCAAATAATGATGAATCTGAGAGCATTAGACTGTTTACTAAAAAAACCTTAGCAACTATTCATAGTCTTTTCTCACTGTCTTATATAGTCAGCTGTAAAGAAAACATTAAAACAAAGCAGCTTTATTGGAATAAACAAAACCTTATCTCATTATTGATGACAATTATTTCATAACTGTTGATATAAACTAATCTAAACATCTGACAGTTCACTTGCCATAGAGATTTCTCCACTATAGCCTAGCCATTCATAATTAGAGAAAAAGAAAACAAGACCATAGCATACATCTAAACTAGTAAAACAAATGAAAGTGTGACTGAATATTAATTATCAGTCTGCACCAACTTAATTTTCATACAAGTTATTACTTTTACGTGGATCATTTGCTAAGAAACATATATTAACCAATTAATTTCACAAGGTTCTCTGGCTGGGATACTTTTATATAGGTTTCCTTACCTATTCTGCCTTATTTGCAATTTACTTTACTCAGAGTGAATCCCAGTACTATTAGGCATTACTTTCCAGCTAGTGTTCCTTTAACTCCCATTTGTGTTAATGACTATATGAGAGCACCTGTGAGGTGAAAGTTGACTCAAGTTATCTCAGTTCTTTTGCCTGGAACACTATATCATCAATGAAGGGAGGTAAAGTAAGTTTCCATTTCCTGGTAATACATTATACAAAACAAATTCCCTCCTGATATATTTGGTAATTCTAGGTAATACCCCTCTAAATAACCAGCAAGGAAGCAGGTTGAAGTCAGAGAAATTTTCTGTGCTCTTATACAGCCTATGGCACCCTGAACCCTCACCTCGTATACTCCTAATAAAGGCCAGTACCAAAATATGCATTGCCAATCTTCCATATCAGGACCATTACATCTCTAGCATTGCGTAGATGTGATCGCCAGGAACCACTTCAGCAGATGATCTGGTGTATAAAAAAAATAATTAAACATGCATTGCCAGCAGAAAAATATAAATTGCCCACATTTAATAACTATGTCCAGCACTCCCTACTTATTGTAATCCCCAATTCTCTACTCTGTTATGTTTTATCTTTCTGCAAATTATACATATCTCCCTAAAACACTCTGATAGAGTCATCCTATAATTCCTTTCCCCAATCCTGTCCTAGTTCTATAGCTGCCAAAATAAAGCTAATTAATTGAGGATCATCCACTGTCATGGTATAAGTCAGTTTCCATTAAAAACAGAGTTAATGAATGTCTGATAATATGGCTCTAAATCTTGTTCCAAGTCAAATTTGTTTTCCAAACTCTGCCAGGTTATCCTCTCCCCCCTTCTTGAGTAATTGATCCCAGTAGACTAATTCCAAAAACTGTCTAAATTCCTTCTGTATCCTTTAAGGAAGTGCCCTGAAGGTGATATCCATTTCTACTGTGTTGTTTTAAATGTGCTTTTCAGGGTAGTTACAATATGAGCTGTCAACTCACCCCAGTTGTGATTGGGTAAGTGATTTCTGAAAAATGTTTTGATCCCTTGAATTTTATACTGCATTATTTCTTTCCATATCAAAGAGTATGACTGTTTAATGAGCAGAACACTCATTTTAATTATTGTTGCTTTTACATGACATTGTCAGTCCGGGGACCTAAGCTCTCTTTGACCCAAAGGCAGACTCAAGATTTCTGATCTAATTATACAAGTCATTAGCCCTCCCAAAAATCCTTTACTACTTCCTGCAATAATGATGGGGAAAAGCAAGCTGGGAACCCATATTTAACATATAACACCAAACTTCAGCACCTGTATACATTCGGGCATCACTATACATAATAAATTCCACATTTTAAGTAACTCCCTAACATTATTTATGATAGCTCCATTTGCTGATTCATTAGACATCTGGAGAGAATTAGTAAGTTGAACTCTCAGGTATGTTATCTGATTGGACCTAGTCTACTTAGGAAAGGTGTGAGTAAAGTTTCTTGGGGGGACAGTTTATAAGAGTAAATTTGGTCTTCGCCATATTGGATTTGTATCCTGAAATTGTACTAAACTAATGTAACAACTGAGTGACATGGGGAGATCTTCATTAGGGTAAATTAAAAATTATGTCAGCTGCATACAATGATTTCCTTACCTGCTATACTTCATTCATCAAAGGTCAAGTTACAGAGCTGAAGGAATGGAGATTCTAAATAAATGATAAATAGCAGTGGAGAAAACAGACAGCCCCCCACTGGATCCCTCTGTGCAACAAAAAAGCTGGCCGATAACTTCATGCCTTATTTTATCCTGGCTGAAGCACCCATACAGAGATTTGTGATGAATATTACAAAGGGATGGGGAAATGTCATGTGAGAAAGCATAAATAATAGGAACTCTTAACTGACTCTGTAAAATGCTTTTCCAATGCCCATACTGGCAATCAACTTCCTTCTGTCCACTTTCTCTGCATCTTCTATCATCAAAGCTGTTTTTAGAATGCTATCAAATGTGGTTCTTGTTGGAATAAATCCTGTCTGATCCAAATGGATTAATGAGGGTAACTAAGTTGCCATTCTTCAAGCCAAAAGAGCCAATAATGTTTTATAATTGTGGTTTTGTGCTGAGGCAGGCAAGTGAGAGACTAGCGAGAGGACTCTTTACCCTGGTTGGGTATAGCCAAGACTATAGCTTCCTTTCATGTACAGTATCTGAGGTGATATCTATGAAAAAGACAAAACTTTACATGGTGATGAATTGTTGTAGCCATTTGTCTTAACCCTAATCAAGCACCTCCATTGGAAGTCCATCTGGGTGGGGGGGGCGCAGAGGCAAGTCCAAAAAAGCTTGAAACTTTCTTTGTAAATTTTAAATCTCTGTTGCTGAATACACTCTATGGCAGTAGTCAGAAAACCCTTCCAGAACAGTGTGTCTGGCAGGGGGGTGTAGATATTCTGATTTGCCAGTTTAATAATAGTTCTGTTCCTTGATAGTTGTCTTAAATACAGGGTTAGGGAAATGTCATATTGTTTAACTTACAGCTTTCTAAGAGCCTAGTATTTCTTCTAATCCATCAGAGCATTGATCCTGTTTTTAACTCTTCCAGTTTTTTGTTAGTCGTCTTCCATTTTATATTTTATGTATCTACTATGGCAATTTTGTAACTCGTTCTGTAGACTTCTAAGATGGCTAAATGTCCTTCTTTGTTTTCCCACAACATAATTCTTTAGCAAGGAGCTGTATTCTATCTCAAAAATATCCCATTGTTGAGTAAAGATATGCTGGGTACTGTCTGCTAAACCCACACAGTCATCCAAGTATTGTGACACAAACTGCTCAAAAGCATCGTCTTTATATAATTATATGTTCATCTTCCAGACTGAAACTGCAATAGATAGTTGGAAGATCAGATATTAGAAAATAAGTGTAGGAAATTCTGAAAAACCGCAGGTGTTCTGTTTAGATATTATAATTTTGTCTACATGGGGAAAAAAGAGTGAAACTTCAGGAACTGCATGTGTATTTATCTGGGGATCATTCTCCAGGTACTTAAAATGGTACCATATTTTCCAGACCTTCTTTTGTATAGCTATTTTCTTTTAGAGAGACGAGCAGATGTCAGGAAGAGAACAGTATTGGATCTTACCCCATGCAGTTCCCAACCGAAAGTCAAGGGAAATATTTTTGTATTTGATTTATTGTAAATTCTGCTGTCAGATTATTTAGTTTGCTACAATAATGATTGTTTACTTAGGATATGGGCAGAACATTTGTTTATTTATTTAGTTAGTTATTTAGTTTGTTCACCGAGGTAGTACACTGATCACAATAGAGCGACTGTAGGCTCAGCCTACCATCTGGTGTTCCATATTAAGAATTATATAAGAACTAAATACTTGTTTAAGATCTGCATACCTTAATTGTTATTAAACATCTGAAAAGATTTTCAGATGCATTGGTACTGCCTGCTATCCTGAGGGAACACTGCTCAATATAATTTTAGGTCAGTGAGTGGATTCCTCTGTTGTGAGTCCCTGAAGATAAAGTACAACACCCAGTTTTGGGTACCATAATCAAGAATGTTGAAGTTCCAGTTAATACCAGTAATACTTCTCTGTCATGCACACAATTTATTGGACTCACAGCTAATGTGGTCTTCCATCCTTCTATACTTTACAGCCACATGTGGTTGATTATTTCCTTCAGTCCCCTCTTGTGTCAACATTGAGACACTTCAAAAAGATAGTAGCTGGATGCTGACAGCCTGCTGTAGGAAGTTGGTGACATGAGTGAAAAAACTGCACTGCTTTGTGCCAGACTGAGGGGACAGAACCATTCACGGATAACTTCATATCCAAATGGAGAGGAAACTTCAACAATTGCAAGGCATGCTATTACGTGGTATCACAGCAGCTTAGGAGATTATACTCTACAATGAAACAAGTCTTTATTCATTCAAAAAGTTGAAGAAACCAGTTAGCCCTGGAAGTGGTGTTCTGGAAGTCCATACATTGCTGGCATATATTTAAACAGTAGTTTCCATTCCTACTATTGATGTGCAGTTTGCCCTTGCTCCCTCCAAATGCTACCTGTAGGAAGTTCATGTCTTCTGTCAGCTCCTTATTGAAATGTCAACACCTGTTTTCTAGACTGGTAGGTTTACAATTTGACCCTTGCCTAAAAAAGGCACTATGGGGGTCGCAAGAGCCTTTGCCAATATCCCGAATCCTCAGGGTGACAGGTGCAAGCTCATCTCATGAAACAGCGTGGCTTGTCAAAGCATGTCATCCCAGGCAGACAGACACTGATCCCTTTTGAATGACACCAGACATTAAGCCAATTGTTAAAGCTGATCATCTTGTCTCTATATTGTGGCATCATTCTTGGTGAAGGAAGGATACTGCTCAGGGTTAGGGTCATACCTGCCTGGGCTACATAATCAGAGAGCTCCTCTATGTCTCTTTTCATGCAGTCCAGGGAGGTACGTCTCAGGTCGTTCCACACCAGCATGGACAATGACTGTGTCATATTTGTACTTGCTGTGGAGTGACCAGTGCTTGTGTTATGTGGCGGATTCTGGCCCGATAGGCAGCTTACTGTGACCCTCTCCTTGTTCAGCCTGGTGAGTGGGGCGTCAGTGTGTCTGACTATGGAGTCACCTATGACATAAGTATGTTTGGTGTTGTATTTGGCCTTAAGGGCTGTGGACTGCTTTGCACACTGCTTTTGTGGTTTATGTGTTGCTTGTGGGGTGTCTTGAGGTAGCAGTTGTTTGGGTGTCTGCTTTGGAGGCCTCTGCTGTTTAGGTACATTTTTACTCAGAGCCTCGAGTATGTCTTTGTGTGTTTATGTGTTTGATTCAGTGGAGTGGTAGCATTATGTGAGGCTGGTTTTGTGGTGTGTGTAGTTGCCTTCTCCTCCTGTCTGGTCTTGCCAGTCCTGAGTTGAGAGAGCTCAGCCTCTGTTTGGCTAAATAGCTGCATCTCTCGCAAGTATTTGTGTTATGTGGGAGGAGGAGAGGGTTGTCTGTGTACATGAGGCAGTTATAACATTGCCTCAAGATTCCCAGATTCACCAGCTGGACCGGAGAGGAGATTGACAACTGACCTTTGGACATGCTAGAATAATATTGAAATCCTTAATTGAAAACAAGGGCCAGTGGGGAGTGAGGGTGTAGTGCTTTTTAATTTTTAGTGCTGACTTATATAATTGCTTTAGTGAGCAAGTGCCAGGTAACTTGAGTGCAATGTGATACAAGTAACTAAATGCAAAACGACAAACAGTAACTTTCTTTCAAGTGAAACAAGGAAATAAGTACAGTAAGCAATGCAGATATCACTAGTGATCCACAGAAGCGCTGAGAAGTTGCGTATTAGGTGAATTAGCTTCCAGGGAAATAACAAACAAACAAACAACAAGTATATAAACAAAGCTAGATTCAGTAGGCCTGGATCTAGTCTATGCTAGAGCAAACAAGGTGAACCAATTTCAGTAAGATACAGTTCAAATATTCAGGCACTATAAACCTTTAACCAGAAAATTCCCAGCTCAGAAGGGCAGAGTCCAGCCTCTTCTCCCACAAGAGTGCAGTCCACGAACCTTCTTAATGTAAAATAACTGGCCTGAAGCCCAAGTGCCTAAACCAGAACTAATACACTGGATCATTTGCTAAGAAACATATATTAACCAATTAATTTCACAAGGTTCTCTGGCTGGGATACTTTTATATAGGTTTCCTTACCTATTCTGCCTTATTTGCAATTTACTTTACTCAGAGTGAATCCCAGTACTATTAGGCATTACTTTCCAGCTAGTGTTCCTTTAACTCCCATTTGTGTTGATGACTATATGAGAGCACCTGCGAGGTGAAAGTTGACTCAAGTTATCTCAGTTCTTTTGCCAGGAACACTATATCATCAATGAAGGGAGGTAAAGTAAGTTTCCATTTCCTGGTAATACCTTATACAAAACAAATTCCCTCCTGATATATTTGGTAATTCTAGGTAATATCCCTCTAAATAACCAGCAAGGAAGCAGGTTGAAGTCAGAGAAATTTTCTGTGCTCTTATACAGCCTATGGCACTCTGCACCCTCACCTCGTATACTCCTAATAAAGGCCAGTACCAAAATATGCATTGCCAATCTTCCATATCAGGACCGTTACATCTCATTGCATTGCATAGATGTGATTGCCAGGAACAACCTCAGCAGATGATCTGGTGTATAAAAAAAAATAATTAAACATGCATTGCCAGCAGAAAAATATAAATTGCCCACATTTAATAAGTATGTCCAGCACTCCCTACTTATTGTAATCCCCAATTCTCTACTCTATGTTTTATCTTTCTGCAAATTATACATATCTCCCTAAAACACTCTGATAGAGTCATCCTATAATTCCTTTCCCCAATCCTGTCCTAGTTCTATAGCTGCCAAAATAAAGTTAATTAATTGAGGATCATCCACTGTCATGGTATAAGTCAGTTTCTATTAAAAACAGAGTTAATGAATGTCTGATAATATGGCTCTAAATCTTGTTCCAAGTCAAATTTGTTTTCCAAACTCTGCCAGGTTATCCTCTCCCCCCTTCTTGAGTAATTGATCCCAGTAGACTAATTCCAAAAACTGTCTAAATTCCTTCTGTATCCTTTAAGGAAGTGCCCTGAAGGTGATATCCATTTCTACTGTTTTGTTTTAAATGTGCTTTTCAGGGTAGTTACAATATGAGCTGTCAACTCACCCCAGTTGGGATTGGGTAAGTGATTTCTGAAAAATGTTTTGATCCCTTGAATTTTATACTGCATTATTTCTTTCCATATCAAAGAGTATGACTGTTTCATGAGCAGAACACTCATTTTAATTATTGTTGCTTTTACATGACATTGTCAGTCCGGGGACCTAAGCTCTCTTTGACCCAAAGGCAGACTCAAGATTTCTGATCTAATTATACAAGTCATTAGCCCTCCCAAAAATCCTTTACTACTTCCTGCAATAATGATGGGGAAAAGCAAGCTGGGAACCCATATTTAACATATAACACCAAACTTCAGCACCTGTATACATTCGGGCATCACTATACATAATAAATTCCACATTTTAAGTAACTCCCTAACATTATTTATGATAGCTCCATTTGCTGATTCATTAGACATCTGGAGAGAATTAGTAAGTTGAACTCTCAGGTATGTTATCTGATTGGACCTAGTCTACTTAGGAAAGGTGTGAGTAAAGTTTCTTGGGGGAACAGTTTATGAGAGTAAATTTGGTCTTTGCCATATTGGATTTGTATCCTGAAATTGTACTAAACTAAAGTAACAACTGAGTGACATGGGGAGATCTTCATTAGGGTAAATTAAAAATGATGTCAGCTGCATACAATGATTTCCTTACCTGCTATACTTCATTCATCAAAGGTCAAGTTACAGAGCTGAAGGAATGGAGATTCTAAATAAATGATAAATAGCAGTGGAGAAAACAGACAGTCCCCCACTGGATCCCTCTGTGCAACAAAAAAGCTGGCCGATAACTTCATGCCTTATTTTATCCTGGCTGAAGCACCCATACAGAGATTTGCGATGAATATTACAAAGGGATGGGGAAATATCATGCGAGAAAGCATAAATAATTGGAACTCTTAACTGACTCTGTAAAATGCTTTTCCAACGCCCATACTGGCAATCAACTTCCTTCTGCCCACTTTCTCTGCATCTTCTATCATCAAAGCTGTTTTTAGAATGCTATCAAATGTGGTTCTTGTTGGAATAAATCCTGTCTGATCCAAATGGATTAATGAGGGTAACTAAGTTGCCATTCTTCAAGCCAAAAGAGCCAATAATGTTTTATAATTGTGGTTTTGTGCTGAGGCAGGCAAGTGAGAGACTAGCGAGAGGACTCTTTACCCTGGTTGGGTATAGCCAAGACTATAGCTTCCTTTCATGTACAGTATCTGAGGTGATATCTATGAAAAAGACAAAACTTTACATGGTGATGAATTGTTGTAGCCATTTGTCTTAACCCTAATCAAGCACCTCCATTGGAAGTCCATCTGGGTGGGGGGGGCGCAGAGGCAAGTCCAAAAAAGCTTGAAACTTTCTTTGTAAATTTTAAATCTCTGTTGCTGAATACACTCTATGGCAGTAGTCAGAAAACCCTTCCAGAACAGTGTGTCTGGCAGGGGGGTGTAGATATTCTGATTTGCCAGTTTAATAATAGTTCTGTTCCTTGATAGTTGTCTTAAATACAGGGTTAGGGAAATGTCATATTGTTTAACTTACAGCTTTCTAAGAGCCTAGTATTTCTTCTAATCCATCAGAGCATTGATCCTGTTTTTAACTCTTCCAGTTTTTTGTTAGTCGTCTTCCATTTTATATTTTATGTATCTACTATGGCAATTTTGTAACTCGTTCTGTAGACTTCTAAGATGGCTAAATGTCCTTCTTTGTTTTCCCACAACATAATTCTTTAGCAAGGAGCTGTATTCTATCTCAAAAATATCCCATTGTTGAGTAAAGATATGCTGGGTACTGTCTGCTAAACCCACACAGTCATCCAAGTATTGTGACACAAACTGCTCAAAAGCATCGTCTTTATATAATTATACGTTCATCTTCCAGACTGAAACTGCCATAGATAGTTGGAAGATCAGATATTAGAAAATAAGTGTAGGAAATTCTGAAAAACCGCAGGTGTTCTGTTTAGATATTATAATTTTGTCTACATGGGGAAAAAAGAGTGAAACTTCAGGAACTGCATGTGTATTTATCTGGGGATCATTCTCCAGGTACTTAAAATGGTACCATATTTTCCAGACCTTCTTTTGTATAGCTATTTTCTTTTAGAGAGACGAGCAGATGTCAGGAAGAGAACAGTATTGGATCTTACCCCATGCAGTTCCCAACCGAAAGTCAAGGGAAATATTTTTGTATTTGATTTATTGTAAATTCTGCTGTCAGATTATTTAGTTTGCTACAATAATGATTGTTTACTTAGGATATGGGCAGAACATTTATTTATTTATTTAGTTAGTTATTTAGTTTGTTCACCGAGGTAGTACACTGATCACAATAGAGCGACTGTAGGCTCAGCCTACCATCTGGTGTTCCATATTAAGAATTATATAAGAACTAAATACTTGTTTAAGATCTGCATACCTTAATTGTTATTAAACATCTGAAAAGATTTTCAGATGCATTGGTACTGCCTGCTACCCTGAGGGAACACTGCTCAATATAATTTTAGGTCAGTGAGTGGATTCCTCTGTCGTGAGTCCCTGAAGATAAAGTACAACACCCAGTTTTGGGTACCATAATCAAGAATGTTGAAGTTCCAGTTAATACCAGTAATACTTCTCTGTCATACACACAATTTATTGGACTCACAGCTAATGTGGTCTTCCATCCTTCTATACTTTACAGCCACATGTGGTTGATTATTTCCTTCAGTCCTCTCTTATGTCAACATTGAGACACTTCAAAAAGATAGTAGCTGGATGCTGACAGCCTGCTGTAGGAAGTTGGTGACATGAGTGAAAAAACTGCACTGCTTTGTGCCAGACTGAGGGGACAGAACCATTCACGGATAACTTCATATCCAAATGGAGAGGAAACTTCAACAATTGCAAGGCATGCTATTACGTGGTATCACAGCAGCTTAGGAGATTATACTCTACAATGAAACAAGTCTTTATTCATTCAAAAAGTTGAAGAAACCAGTTAGCCCTGGAAGTGGTGTTCTGGAAGTCCATACATTGCTGGCATATATTTAAACAGTAGTTTCCATTCCTACTATTGATATGCAGTTTGCCCTTGCTCCCTCCAAATGCTACCTGTAGGAAGTTCATGTCTTCTGTCAGCTCCTTATTGAAATGTCAACACCTGAACTGCAGAGTGCCAAAAATGCAGAGTGCCAAAAATGCAGATTACCAAAAATGCAGAGTGCCAAAAATGCATATTACCAAAAAGCTGGAAAAAAAAAGACTGATAGCACAGGAGAAGAGTGAATCTCAGAAATCGCTCTTCTCCTTTAAACTTCTTTTTGCAGGGGAGAAGCTCCCCTGCACCCTACATGAGGGAGGCAAGACTCTATTCTCCCCAAACCTACTGTGACATCACCATAAATTGGAGGAAAGGGAATATTCTGAGAAATGACATCTCAGACTTGGTATATGTATGCCCGTTCTTTTGACTATTCAGACTCTGCATTTCAGGACTTGCTCTACGGGGTCCTGAAATTTCAAATGGTTACCCCTCTGTGTATATTTCATTCAGAGCAGACACACTTCAAGCAAAGTAAGCATATAATAAATTTACTTTTGGAATCTCTGAATACAGCATGGACTTCCCAATGCTCATTTGATGGTCTGATTGACCCACCCCGAGATTAGCAGATACTGGTAAATCTTCAAGAAACTAAGTCTTAGCTGCCCTGTATTTCTTCACCCAGTAAGACATGCCTCATGAAAATAATCAAACTTCCACAATGTTTAAGGAACAAGGGATTCTTATGGTTGGAGACTGCTGAAGTGGGAGAATTCAAACATAAACTATTTGCATATATATATATCTATATATATATATATATATATATATATATATATATATATATATATATATATACTAGGATTATGTATGGGTTACTTATGTTTTACTGATTTCCTTATCTTCTTAAATTTTATTTTAACATTTCTAATTATGGATTGTACCCTAGATAGTTTTAATGTTTATATTTTTGCGATGCAACTGCCATTATTAACCATTATGCTGGCTGATATACAATACAGTTAGCATGTACAAGTAAGAAACAAGACTTCAAAGTCTGCAGTTTTTCCATAAGTCTGTAGAAAAATAATATCACTGAAAAGACATATTTATCTGTTAGGAAAAGAAAGCTTATGCATAGGGAAAGAAATGTAATTTTCATACAGCATCAGTAAACAATTTAAGTATAAAAACACTGAACCAATGTGGCACTAAGGCTATACTTTCAAATATAATTTGTAGCACTTTTGTAGCTGTAGAGAAAATAATTTAACTATGGTATATTTCTGAGAACCAAGGTTGCTAGCTCTTATCTGTTTATAGAATTTATAATCTAATCTGAAGTTTATATTATATGAGAGAAAAGGGAAGACAGGTTAAGTTAATATTTATAAACTACTTGTTTTAATTAGTGTATATATGTGGACAGGCCTAAGTGAGTTTCAGTCACTCTAAATCTTTGATTAATTATCACACTACAGAGTTTCACGACTTAAGGAAATCTACATTATCAGAGGAAATGCCTTTCTAAGCACAGTGTATTTTATACAAAACTAGAGCAAAGCTGTTTTCTCAGCTGCAGCACTAAATGTTAAATATTGATTTGTAAACCGAGACGTTAATCAGGCAGTAGTGTAAAAGGTGACACAAAATGGAAAAGTTATATCTGTATTTTTTTAAAACTGAAATATGATCACATTATACTTAAAATGAGAGCTACATTCCCTTATTTGGTTTATCATGCTGGTGTTTACAAATCAGGCTGCATAACTGATATTACAAAACTTAAAAACATTTTACTTAGCTTCTTGGCCAGAGAACAAAATGTGAGATTAAGCGATAGTTTGGACATTCAAATATATCTGATATTTAAAAAACGAAATTATCACTTTGACTGAGGTATTTGTTTCAGAACTTAAAATTTAATTTGAGATGCTGTAAATTAATCCACTGATATTTTTTGTGCTACAATGACAATTAGCAGTATTGTTAAACTGTCAACTGAGTAGACAGTGCATAAAAAATGCTCTGAAGTGTCAGAGTGACAGATGCGGTATTTGCTATTTTCTCAGTACGTTTCTTGAGCTAGTATGTGTGTTTGTCATCAGTATATTACCGCTTTTCTGTAAAAGGCTGACAAGAGTTACACAATGGATTCTACGCAAGACAAGATGCTAATGTTAGTTTAGCCTGATGCACCCATATTTCTTGGAAAGTGGTGACAATGAGATGTGATACTACCCTAGGAGATAGTCAGAATCAGCATTTCATTTTATTTAACACTACATTTCTACACATTAGACATGATTTTGGGATTATGTACCACTCAATTTTATGCCGAATGATGCAGAAGATGCCTGTATCATGTGAGCTGTAAACATATTACCTCACATTTAATTAGGCCCCACCTCTTGGCAAGCCCGTTGTTCTTGCAGAATGACTATTCAACACAAACACATTTTATTGTTTCCAATATAAATAATTGTGAATGTATATCTGCAAAGATAAGCACACCTCCATGTACTTCTACTTCTGTGCCATCAGAAAACCAACAGGCCACCCAGATTTCACATTTCCCTTTTTCCCATTAAATGGTTGTAATGCCACTAACAAGAAATCCAGTTCAGTTTCTATCTTTCCTTTTTTAATGTTGACAATTAATGTAAGTTAGCACAGCTTGCATTGTTTTGACTATGTATAATGTTTTATGTCATGATTACTGTCTATATCTAAAATGTTATGAAGCTGGAACTTTACTACCCAGGATTTTGCTGAAAAGGGGCATCTTTTTCATGTCCAGTTGACAAATGCAATAAATAAATACATGCATACACACAGACAGACATGCATAAATGGGGTTTATATTAGAACATTGAAGTATTACTACATCGAATGTTCTAATAGCAAACCATTTCACTTGAAACACCACAACATCGAACACTGAGAACAGCGAATTATTTCCTAGGGAAAAAATTTGCTGCTCCAACAAACATACACACAACACAAGCACACCAAAATACATAATCCACACACATGCACTTCACAAAACCCTACACTAAACCATACATACACTACTAACTATTCACTTACCTTAACCCAACCCTAACCTTAAGGTCCGTAACTACTGCACACTCACCTTACCCGCTCCCTAACCCTAAAGTCCCTATCGCACACTTACCATACCTGCTCCCTAACCCTAAGGTCCCTATTGCACACTCACCTTCGTTTGCACACTTACCTTAACCTGGTCCGTAACCTTCACTCCACAGTCGAGGAAATAGCGAAGCTGCAGAAACGGCCCATCGAATACTTTCCCTAGGAAAGTTTTCAATATTCTGCAGCTTCGCTATAGTCAGCGTTCGATGCAAAGGGTTCGATATTAATACATTTGAAGTAGTAATATTTCGATGTACTAATATAAACCCCTTAAATGCATATATAAATAATATACTTCAATAAATGTAATGCTTTTTTCCCACAGTCCAGTCAGTTCCAGATTCTTTCTATGAACCTTATCTATTTTATTATTTATTTTATTTATTTATTTTTTATTTTACATTTGTTGACCGGGCTAGTCTAGCTGGATATATGTCCATTTTCTGTAGAGGCCCAGGGAGAAAAGCTCCAAGTATTAATACATAGTTTAATAAAAAGTAAACATAAAAGTAATTACAGCTAAAATAGTAAGAAGGAAGTCAAGTAAAAAAAAAGTTTTTTTTTGAGGAAATTGGGAGATTAATAACACAGTAGTCTTACACATAAGTGAGATATAAAATCCCACATATTATGTCATGGGCATCTACATTTCAACCAGTACTAATCCAAATGTTCTGCTTGGCTACATAACTCATCTGTTGTATTTCATGCTTAAGACACCTGTTCTTAGTATCATGGTGAGTTGTCAGTCATGCAGAAACTCAATATTGTTAATTCTAAGCATTTCTAATGTTTTTACATATCCTTCAGGTAGTCCAGAAATATTCCACAAAGTAGTTTTCACTTCTTTAAAACTTCTAATTCCTTCTTTCACATTCAGCTAAGTAATACATTTTTTATCATCTGCTAAACTCTGCTGCTGTATCTGGTGCACCTGCGGACTGTCATTGTTACACATATCAGCTAAAATTTCCATTCCTTTCTGTCATCTGTTGAATATCACATCTTTCAGATACTACAATGCAATAACTTCCTTCAAATTGCTTTATTTAATGTCAGAAGAATTTAATTAACAAAGATTCATGGAGTAAATGGAAGACATCAGACCCATCTACAATGACTTGGTTTGGAGGTGTATTTTCATAAATGAGTTCCAATTAAAGATTTTAATGTAGAATTGCCATTGATCTATTATTTCATGTATTATAAACTAGGTTTCTCTTATCCCTCCACACGCACACACACGCACACACACACACACACACACACACACACACACACACACACACACACACACACACACACACACACACACACATCTTTATCTATCTCTATATATCTATATCTACTGTATGTCTATAGCTATATCAATATCTATATTTATATCTATATCTATATATCTCAATCTCTATCTGTCTATATATCTATCTCTATATGAGTGTGTGTGCATGTGTTTATGTCTGTCTATATAGCTACCATGCAGTTTGCAGCTTTCCAACAATGGGATTAGATGTAGAGAACTGTCAGATTTATAGGTTAGCTAGTGCCATTACAGGGTGTTTGGACAAAGCTCCCCACATAAAGCAATTGCTTTGATGATATTTTAATTTTAGATATTCTGTTTTATTGGGTATATGCTTATATGTAGCATTGTAAGAATTGGTTGTAATTTTGTAAATCTATGATGATGTTGGATTGAAAGCTATATGTGCTGAAGGCAGTGTTTTTTTTTTCTAGTAAGTTTTTTTATTTACTTAGTTGACTGAATGCAAAAGTATTTTGTTTTCCTTTGTCATTGGTTCTGTATAGTGGTATTTTTGTGTGTTTTGATAATGTGTACAACAAAAAAATTACATTTATTTAGAGAATACAGTGATTAACAGTATGATAGCCCAAATAAAACTTTAATGACAACTCAGAGTTGAACATTTACCTTTTAAAAAAGATTTGTGAAGCTTTCTTAAACCCACAGTGGTGGTAAAGTTAAAAGAAATGTAAGACCCTCCTCAGAACATGGATAGTTGGACCCATACCTGCAGACAGGTCTAGCGTGGCATTTGCTGGCACACACCAGGTGGAGCAGTGACTTATATAGTCTGCAGGTGTGACTAATAGGTGCTGACAAGCCAGAAAGGCTGCAGGTGCAGCATTTGCCAAAACAAATGTCCAAGTGTTGGGAGGAGTTTACTGAAGTCATGGAGACTGACTTTCAAATGGCCTCAAAGAGGCTCTGGAAAACTGTCCAGCAACTTAGGAGGAAGAAGTGGGATATTACTCAGGCCATTCTCGAGATAAAACAACCTCAGTTGTAGACATGTTTAGGAGGAGGAAGGGACACTTTAATGCACTTCTGAATCTGCTGGACACACCTTTCTCTGAGGATGTGGTGCCAACAAAGACCATAAACATGGATCTATTCATCATATGAAGTAAAGGCAGAGATCAAACACTTCCACTGTGGCAAGGTTGTGTGTATGTGACAGGATCATACAGAAGTGCTCAATATACTGCACACTGTTAGGGTGCTGTAGTTAACACCACAGTAGTGTGTAGCACTGAATCATTGTTGTTTACAGATGATGTTGTCTCCTTCTCACAATTAAAAATTATGTCCGTCACAAACTGGAGTGATTCATTGCTTAGTATGAAGTGGAAGGGATGAAAATAAGCACCTCATAAGTCCACAGCTGCACAATAATGAAGAAAAGTAAAAAAACTAACACTGTCCGTCAGTTTTGCACAAACAGGAAGACCACAGCAAGTAAAATGTTGAACTGTGAAAAAAAATATTAGCAAGAAAAAAATATCATTAAAAAATATATCATAAAAGTATAAGACCACCTTGTAAGTATTCAGTATTTTAGTAAGTGAGATAGAATGTTTATCCCCTCCTAAGATTCTGACTTTATTGTGGTGGAGGTGCTGTGTTGTGCCATTACGCTCCTTAGGCTACATTTTATGGAGTTGATGGCTCAGTTAAGAATATAAAAACCTCATTTTGGACATTGATACCAGGTCTCATTCATGGAGGCAGGTTAGGAGTGGTATCTGCTGGTGAATGCTCACTGGTCAGGTGATCTGTGTAGCTCAGATGAGCACAACCCTAAAAATGCAATATAGAGCCACCATGTGGTGTTTACCCCCTGCAAAGAAGAGGATGAGGATCAGATGCAATGCCAGTCATGAGTCAGGTAGGATTGTGATGGAGTAGGATAATCCAGGCCCTCACAATGGAAAATGGCTCTTGGAAATTGAATTTTACCTCTCTGATGAAAGGAGATGGAACTTCTGTGGGAGGCCAAAAAGCACCAGCTAGATTCAGCTGCTCTTACCTTGACATACAGGAATGGTTCTGAAATCAGGTTTATTGCGCAAGGATGTTCTGTTTCTCTGGATTTGACTCTCAGGAGAGGCCATGCAAGGATGTGAGAATACTCTAAGCACCTGGCTGGGTGCTGATCATTTTGAGTGTGTACCAGTAAACAAGTGGGTTGTCTCAATCTGATTGCTAGTAGCAGAAAAGAAACTTTGTATTTTTTTTATGCATACATGCCTCTCAGACAGTTGCATTAAAGATTGAGTGCACTCCTTGATAGTGTATCTTTTATGGAACATTTAGTTCTACTGGAAGACTTCACAGTTTAGGAGGGATATTAAGATGAGACCTGGAAGAGTGTGACTGGGAGAAAAGGTGTGTGTAATCTGAACTCAGGGGTGGATATGTTTCTGGACTTCTGTACAAGTCACAAATTGTCCATAAGAAGCACTATATTTGAATGCATGGGTGTTAATAATAAGTGTACCTGTTACCAAAACATAAAAGCATAGCTGGCCCAACCAGTGCCTTGTGCTGGTATCATGAACCAGCCCCCCGCCCCCCAAAAAAAGCACTTCACTGTAATTAGCCAAGTGCTAGATTGATTGTAGTGATCAGCTTAGATATACCACCCCAGGGCCACATGCGCCTCGTTAAACGCTTTGATGATTCCCAAGCAAACTTGAAAAATTATAAAATTAACCCTTGTAATGTTTTTATTTCCCTACAATTCTGATGTTTCCCACTAGATGGCACACTATAGATATATTGTTGTTGTTGTTGAAGTAGTGCTATTACTCCACGTTTGCAACGCTTACTACTTTACCCATGACCCTCTAAGATCTCTATGTAGCAGACCAAGAAAGACCCAAGAAAAGGAAAGTGGACAGAGAATGTCGAGAGGACAACTAGGAGGACAACTCATCACTTTTCCCATCGATCGTTGCTCTGTCTGTTATGCCAAGAAACTGTAAAAGCGGTTAAAGAGTATAATATAATAATTATGCTGCTGGCCAAAGCACGCCTACAGATGCTAGCAAGCTCCTCAACAAAAAAAAAGAAAGGTGGAAGCCTCAACTGGTTTTTCACCAGGCTCAGCAAAGTTTTTTCAAAAGTTTCACCGGCTAAACCAAGATTCAAGAGTCGGTACCAGTTTTCATTCAAATGTTTATCTGGCCACAGCAAAACCACTGTCTGAGGGTCTGGTTTAAAAAAGCCCGGAGACCAATGGTAGAGACAGCAGGTATTTTGTGCCCGGAGCGTGGGACAAAATTTGGAGTATCTGAGTTTATCAGTGACCGGCCGTGGTGTG
The DNA here is from genome assembly GCF_019279795.1 of Protopterus annectens. Classification (NCBI taxonomy): domain Eukaryota; kingdom Metazoa; phylum Chordata; order Ceratodontiformes; family Protopteridae; genus Protopterus; species Protopterus annectens. The sequence continues at coordinate 1,404,705,431 of NC_056745.1, forward strand.
ACCGTGGTGTGTGGAACTAATAGATGAAGATATCAAAGCAAGATTAAAAAAAAGGCGAAGTCATTCACTACTGATTCTTTTAGCACTGATATCCGAGGAATCCCTTAAAGACACTGCTCAGCTCCTCATTTTATTGACAATGGAGTGAAAACTTTTGAACTAATCGCGATGGAGTCTCTGAAAGGACAAACACGGGAGAACACGGGTTGAGACTTGTTTGAACTGGTGTCGAAAAAAAGCTTCCAAATGAAGCTTCCAATTAATCGTGTTAAGCGATGGATCTCTGTTGATCTCCTAAAAAAACGGGAACGCTGAAGTGCTTGAGGAGAATCCATTGAAAAGTGAAAATCATCCTCCAGACCAGGATCCACCATTCCATCTCCACTGCATCATCCACCAGCTGACTGTGGTGAAACTCATCAACTTCATACGGCAAAACGGGGACAGCAGCACCATCAGTTTGCGTTAGAGGAGGAGGATCCACTCATGCGATCACCAGGACCTGCTTTATCACTCCCCGTCCCGTGGTTGAGCTGAGTTTCAAAAAGTGTAGAGCGAAAGAGGAGGAATTATAAGAGATGAGATTGGGACCAAAGGGAAATTTACTTAGAGATGAGCAGGAAGAGCTGGAGCAACGGTGATTGGATGTGTGACTTCGCGATTTTGAAGATATCACCAGCGCTCACTTGAAACTTTCAGAAGGAGCTTTTTTGAGTTTAGCACTGGATTGTGTATGACATACAAAGAAGTTAAAGCCCAAGCAGGCAGTCCGAGGAATTATTCCTCTCTTTTTCCTCAATAACACGCTGGCTTTCCTAGATACCATAGGTCTCTCGGAGCAAAGTAACTCTGTCACAAGACCGAAACAGCTCTCCAGAGGAGCTTCAGCTTGAACTGATCGACCTTCAGTCACCTCCCTGCTTAAAAGAGAAGTTCAGCTCTGAAACCTTAATAGCTTCACTCAATTCACTCAATTCCAAATCTAAGGTGAAAATCGGTGAAAAAAGAATGATGTTGGCTTTGTTCGGCTCTACCTTCATGTGTGAACAGACCTTCAGCATCATGAACATCAACAAAGCCACACAGATCCAAGTTAACAGACACACCTCAGATCCATCCTGACCATTAAAATGTGTGTGTCTCCGTGATACCGTTGTTGTGTTAAAATAAACAGTGCACGCAGATCTGCAACTGTTTCGTCCTTGCACCTGGTCATTTGTGACTTTTGGCGAAAAAAACAAATTGAATAAATAAAATGGTCATTTATTTGATTTTCAGTGCTGTTCCGGCCCCTTTGTCAAATGTTAGAACTCAATGTGGCCCACGAATCAAAAAGTTTGCCCACCCCTGGCTTAGATATACCACCCCAGTTCATCCAACACACACGCACACAAAACACTTAAGTGTAATAAGCTGATGGTTACATTTGGCCAAAGTGACTTTGGAGGCATGCCATCACACTAGACTTCCTATATTATGGACATTCAGATCAAGCAATGCATTGAACTAATGATCACCACTCAGCAGTGAGTTAGATCAGATAGTCAGGGTGGCAGATGGACAGACTCAGGAAGCCAAAAACATATAGTGGGAATATCCTGGGAGCATATAGCCTACATCCAGGAAAAACTTTTCCAATATATGTGGAGGGCTGTGGGCATAGAATCTGGAAAGCCTCCAGTTATTACATCAATACTTTAGGCAGTGTTAAGAGTTGTGTCCAAAAATAAAAGTCTTCTGTTCAGTGTTGGCAAACTGGTCTCTGGATTTCACTGACAGGCCAATAAAGCAGTAGCTGCAGTAGGCACTAAAGGAAGGTCCACACTGGGTGAGGAGCTTAGTAAGGCCATACAGAATGGCTTTCAGATGGCCTAAATGAGGTTCTCGTAAACTATCTGAAGCCTCAGGAGGGAGAGCCAGGATATTTCCCAGTTCTTAGCAAAGGTGAAGAATGCTGTTCTTAAGCTGAGGACATCATCAAAAAATTGGAAGTGCACATTAAGGAGATTCTAAAGTCAGTGACCTTGCCTTTCTTTAAAAAGCTTTCCCAGAGCAGACAGTGGAACTGGTGCATTTTATAGGTGAAACTATTTTGGTGATTAACATTTCCATGATGGTAGGGCTACAGGAGTGGTGATAATGGAACAGAAATGCTAGAGCTGCCGGACATCATTCGAGTGTTATGGTTAGCATACCTTTTCAATCTTGCATGACAAGCAGCATGGACAGACTACCAAAGTGGGGTAGTAGTCCCCATTTTCAAAAATGGAAACAGAAGGATGCATTCCAATTATAACAATGTCACACTTTTCAGCATCTTTGGGAAAGCAGATGCCACTGTGCTAGAAAGGAAATGTCATCTAATAATAAGCCTTTGCTTCTGGAAGAGTAATGCAAACTCCATCATGACAATTGAATGATTTATCAACTGTTTGTTCTTACACAAATGTTGGAAGAGTCATGGGAGTTTGCCAATAATGTTTACATGAGTTTTATGAACCTGAAGAAGGCATATGGACATACTCCCCAAAATATTTTGTGGATAGTGCTACAACAATATGGGGTCCCAGAAAGCTGATGATGCATTACATTCAGAAAGCAATAGAAATCCAGGAATGTGTGAGAACTGCTTATATTGTAAACACATAGAACTAGGTAGTAACATAATAGTTAATAATTTCAAGTTGACATGTCAAAATAAATATATCTGTAAATTTAACTGCAACTCTAAAATGATAGTACATATTGCTAGATGCCAATTTTGTCCTGCATTTAAAACTGGAAAAAACGAATGGAAAATTAGGGAAAGAGTTTATGAGCATTTATATAACCTCAGCAGGAACAGGTTGGAAAATGCACTAGCTAAACATGTGTCAACTTTTCCCCATCATAGTTTCAAATTCTGTGTCACTGAACAAGTTACCCAAAACCCAAGTGGTGGGGCACTTACGTTAGAACTGGAGAGACAAGAACTGGTATGGCAAGTATGCATCAATTCTTATAATTATCCAGGGCTTAATGATATGTGTTCTATTGCATGCTTATTGAAGTTGAAAAACTTGAGGAGATTAAAGCATAACTGTATTCTGCTACAGGTTCAAATTGATATATACTGAATTCAGATTTTATATACATATATATTTATTTTATTTATTTATTTCATTTTACATTTGTTGACCGGGATAGTCCGACTGGATACATGTCCATTTTCAGCAAGGCCCAGGGAGAAAAGCTCCAGGTTACAAAAAATAAACAATTCCACTTATAAAAAAGCTATAATATCTATACAGTACATACAGAGGTGTCCCCGTAGAGGGGGGCTTACACAAAAGTAAGAGTGATTACAAAATACATGTTGAATAAGGTAGAAGCAGGGGTATATGCAAGAGTTGTTAAGCAGTACATACTGAAGTAGAAACTACAAGTTATTTACAGCTTATTTACAAAATTACATACTCTGTGGTCTTAGATAGGGAGTATAAAGACTTTTGTTACATATCAGACAGATGTGGCTGCTATCAGTAAAGAAGAAAGATAGAAGTGGCTTGCATGAGACAGATGGTTTAGGGTAGGAGTTAGTCAGGGTTGGTACAGGGACAGAGCCAATGCCCCATAAGGTATTGTTTGAGGCCTTTTTTGAACTGGTTTAGCAGTGGTTCCTGAGTAAGAATAGTTGGGAGAGAGGTCCATGTTTTTCCAATGAAGTTGGCAAATAGGGAATCATCAGCAGAATTAGTTGCTTTTTGAGTTTGGACAAGAGATTTGTTGGATGAGCTGAGTGGTCTAAGATTATGGTATGGTTTTAAGATATGTGTTAGAGCTGGAGTGTTTTCGGGTTGATATAGAAATTTGTGGGTGATAATGAGCTGGTTAAACTGGATTAATGTGGGTAGTTCGAGCCATCCGAGGGGCTTAAGGTTAAGGCAATGGTGGGTCCTGTATGAAAAGCCCATGGCAAATCTAGCTATACGGTTATAGCTGCGAGTTAGTTTATTTAGGTCAGTTTTATTCAGATTGGTGAGAATGGGGGAAGTGTAGAGAAGGGTTGAGAGTAGGTGGGTTCTGGCGGTGGCAGTCCTAGCTAATGGGGTTAGCAAGGATTTATTTATATATAGTAGGCCAAGTTTTATATTAATGGTTTTGATAGTTTTATTGATGTGAAGGTTTAATTTGAGATTATTGTCAATTATGACAACTAGGAGCTTAATATTGGTCTCAGGAGTGATGGAGGAGCCATTGGTGGAGGTTATGGAGAAGGTGAGGGGGTGGATCTACTGGCTGGGGTGAAGAGGAGTAGTTTAGTTTTATTTGTGTTTAACAGCAAGTGGTGATTAGTGAGCCAGTTTTCAACTGTGCGAAATATATTCTGGGTTAAGGTTCGTAAGTTGGACAGGGAAGAGGCAGTACAGATCAGTGTGGAGCCATCCGCGTATTGGATACAGTTTGCTTCTGGGATGGCTATGTGGAGGTTATTAATGAAAACTGAAAAGAGTAGCAGACCTAAGATAGACCCCTGGGGGACTCCAAGGGTGAGAGGTAGTAGGGTGTACAGTATATCCTGCCAAACAGCTTGCTGCCTACCACTTAGATAGTAATGGAGACACTGAATGGCAAGGTTGTCCAGGGAAATGGTTTTAAGTGTTTGTAAAATAAGATAGTGGTCGACCATATGAAAGGCCATTGATAGGTCCGGGGAAAGGGCAGATGAAAGCATATTGTTATTCTGATTTTGGTGGATAGCATTAGAGAAAGAGGGAAGGGCAGAAGTGGTGCTGTGGTGAGGCCTGAATCCATGTTGGGAATTATCTAGTATGTTGTTCTGGGTAAGATGATGCATAAGTTGCTTGTGGACACATTTCTCCATGATCTTTGCTAGTGGTGAAAGGATGGCTATGGGTCTATAATTGAATAGTTCTATAGAACTTCCCCCCTTATGTAGTGGGATGACATGGGATACTTTCCAGATGGTTGGGATAGTGCCCTCTGTTAGAGTTCTATTGATTAGGATGGCAATGAGATACGGTATGGCTTTGGCAGCTTTTTGTAAGTATTCTGCTGGTAGGAGGTCGGCTGATGGGGTGGTCAGTTTTCATTTTTTGCTTAGGGCACAAATTAAGTTGGTAGAGACTGTTTGGAAGTTGAAAAAGGGATAGATAGCAGGGGTGTTTAGCATAGTATTGGTGCTTGTCATAGTAAGTTTTTTGGCTAGGGACTGGATTGTTTCCATGAACAAATTATTAAAGGTATTAGCAATATTTTCAGGGGATTCCTGGGTGGTATTAGTTGGGGTGGGAGTGGTAGATTGACCTGGGTGCAGGATTTGGTTTATACCTGCACAGAACTTTTGGGGGTTTGACTGTTTTTTTTTGTAGGAAATTATTGTAATAGTTTTTTTTGTCAAGTAGTTTGGATTTTTTTTTGTATCATTTCTAAGCTGACGGTAGCTCAGTTGGTCAGAGGGGGTTTTGGTAATACGCCAGGTATGCCAGGCTTTATTCCTAAGCCTAATTTTTGATTTGGTTTCCTTAGAAAGCCAGATTGCTGTATTAGATTTAGCTCTGATGGTGTGAGGGGGAGAGTGAGAGTCAAGTATGGTCAGGAATTTGGCATTAAAGTAGGCTACACCTTCCTCTAGTGATAGATGCTTTAGGACTGACCAGTTAACAGAGCCAAGTTCTTTTTGGAAGTTAATAGGGTTGAAGCTTTTCTTGTTTGTAATAGTTTTATATTTGGCTTGGTGCATGTTCCCTGTCTTGTGTTTAATAATGTATGTGAGGTAGTGGTCACTGAAGTCATCAGGGAGGGTACCAGATTTATACAAATGGGGGTGACTGTTAACAAGTATCCAATCTAAAATACTTTCACGGTTTGTGGGTTTATTAATCCTGGTAGGCGTAGTTATCATTTGATTAAAGCTGAAGAGATTTATATGGTTGAGGGGAGATTCAGCTGAGCAGGTGAGCCAGTCAATGTTAAAGTCCCCAAGAATGATGGTTTCTTGAGGGTAGGTATTGGAAATCCACTGAACTATGTCTTCTAGAGTGCCTATGTTTTTCCCAGGGGGAATGTAAACACAGATAATAAATATACTTTTGCTTGAATTAATTTGTAACTTACTCACAAGGATTTCTGGATTACTGAATACAGGTGTTTTATGGGGTCCCTGGTGACTTGCAAAGTGTTTTTATACAGGATTGCAATCCTGCCCCCTTTCTTTTTGGTATGATCTAATCTATGCATATTATAACCTGGTGGTAGTATCTCATTATCCTCTGTAGTGGGTTTGAGACAGGTTTCGGTGAGACATAATATATCAGGGGAGTGGACTGCTAACAGTGCATGCAAGTTGTGAACTTTATTGTTAACACTTCTGGTATTTAGGTGGAAGGTCAAGAGAGAGTTACTGGGTCTGGTAAGGCATGCTTTGTGAAAGGGGTTAGTTGCACAAAAGCTGTTTTTTTCAGGTGCGGATGGGCCGGAGTTGGGGTGAATATTACCATCTACTACAATGCTATAGTGTTGTGTAATTATTAGCTTTAAAACCTTATTTAGTAGTTTTAGGTAGTGTTTTTCCTTGTGATTAGATATAGAGGCTCTAACGGGGTGATACATTAGGGCTTGTGTGGGCTTAGAAGTAAAGGGTAAGGAGATGAGGGCTGTTCTATTTAAGGGATATGAGGTGGTAGTTTGATATTTTGGGAAGTGAAATCCAATGTAGTATTAGTTGTCATAGGCAGTGAGGGAGTAGAAAGCAGACATTTGTATAAATAGAGATATTAGTGGACCATATTTTGATCCAAACATAGTGGGGGAGTTGGTCATATTGGAGGACTTGGGTAGCAATGGGGAAGGAGGAAGTAGGATTACGGAGGGGAGGATCCCTTAGTGATGCATAACAGTGTGATGGGGAGGAGAGAGGAGAGGGAGTGGCTAAGTTACTATAAATTTAGATATAATGGGGGCGTGTGGAAATAGGGGGAAGGGAGGGGCGTGAAGCGAGCCCATAGGGCGAGCAGAGCGGGGCCTATATCGAGCAACAATATTCACCCAGTCTGTAAGTACCAGCGCTTAGGCATTTTTACTGTTTTTTACTACAGCAGTTTCACTCTAGTTTCACTTTGTGTTTTACTGCCGCAGCTTCACTTTTACTATATTGGAGCAGTGAAGTAAGCTGGCAAAACTAGTCTAACTGGCCAAATTGAGCTCTTGTGTGAATTTAACAACGTTTGCACAGTTGCAAAAGCTTTTGAATTTGTTGTAATCTAAAGCAGTCGTTGAGTGAAATTAAGGGGATGCTGCTCAGTGCTGATGACCCAGGGCTAGTGCTTTTAATATATAATAGTAACATATGATGACCTTGTTTGTCTATGTCTAAAGGTGGATAGGGTAATAATTCCCTAGTTAGGTCTTAAGACAGATTGTCTTTCTGGGAGCAGGAGATATTTCAGACAACAGAGGCATGCAGTCAAGTAGTACCTGGAGAAGGACATATAGTTTAGACCAATTTCTATCACTTAGCCTGGGCGTTTTAAAGTAATACAACTGTATGTGAGTCACTCGTCAAATGTATTAAAGCACCTGTTAGCGACAACAATGTTTCATCTATCGCAACATATAGGGCTGGAATTAGGTAGTGAACTATGACGTATATGAATGAATGCATATACATTTTTTGGTATAATATACATATATAGCATATATTATTTTACAAAGTTGTTCAAAGTTTGCTTTATTTAAAGCAATTGTCTTTAAATATTTTAAATATTAAGTACTGAATTTTTATATGTTGTCTCTTTAAATGGAAATCCAGTCATGTGACCTTTTAGGAGGGGTATTTAAAGATGGTAGATGATGTTTGATTTAATCTGAAGTTCATTCAAAAGTGGTGGATGAAAAGCGCTTCATTAAACTGTATTTGATTTATTTTCGGAAGTTTACTGTATTTCCTATTTGTAGTACTTTTAGTTTGTTGTATTTTAGCATCATTCTACATTTCAAAACAATATTTGAACAGTGAGTGCTGATTATATGGTCGTGATGAATGCAGGATTCCGTTAAGAATGCTTGTTCTTTCCCTTTCTTGATTTGGATTTCCTGGGCAGACTAACATGGCAGAACCAAGGTATGGAATCTTTATTTTTTGCAAACACTGTTGCCCTTTTGGCCTCAAGTGATTGTATTCTGTAGAGAACACAGGAACAATTTGCTGCTGAGTGTGAAACAGACTGGAAGAAAATGCGTAACTCCAAATCCGAGGTCATGACTCTTTCTTGGAAATGAGTGGACTGATGTCTAATGGTAAGCGGTGAACAGGTAGTGCTTGTGGATGAAATGAAATGTACCAGGGTCCTGCTCATCAGTGAGGGTAGAAAGGTTTTAGGAGATTGAGTAGTGACTAAAAGGATGAATTCACATATACACATAACAGAAATGAGTTACATTTGCACTGTAGTAGCAGTGCCATTTCTCTTTGTGCACTGTGGAGCTCAGTTATGTGGGTGGATCTCGGAAAACAGCTGCTGCCTACTTCCTGTGAGGATATACCTGAGCTTCTTCCATGGGAGGGATACTAGCTATAGACCCCAGGGAGGAGACTCTTTGCACACTCAAGGCAGGTTAGAGGGATCCCATCTCTCATCTTGCTTGTTAGTGTCTGTGGATCTCACAGAATGAGTTGGAACATGTTGCTGCAGCTATAGCACTCTGGTCTGCACTGTCCAGCTGAAGACCACTGCAACATTCATCAAGGCAAAAGATTTTAAAAAATGAAAGACGTATTTAATTTGTAAGTGGCTGGTCTTTATTTGCTGCCTATAAGTTAAGGAGAAGAGTAATTAGAAAGCTTACGCTTTCCGTAGGTTTGTATATGTGAATAAAAAGGAAGATGAAACTGAGTAGCTAAACAATTATTTGATATATGTTCACCTGGAGTGCTCTTATGTGAGTTTTAAAGTATTAAATGTAGCAAAAATATTTACAAAATGTGTAATTTGGTAGTTTGGAAGGTGTAATCCAAAGCTGGACAGGAGGGTCATATATACATCGGGACTGAGTTCCAAATGGTATGAACTAATTTTGATGAACTGGAACTTTACTGGAAAAGCTCAGACACTGTCACAACTTGCTGTGAGGGAAAGATTAGCTTGCCTTTGCTTTCTTGTATTTTGTATTACTTTATTGCCTTTGTCTATTTGTATACTATAATTTGTTTTCTTTACAATGTGGTTTACTTGTATTCTGCTTTTAATTGCATGTGAAAACTTGGAAAGAGACCACTGTTGTGTCTTATGAGTCTCACAGAAATGTTTTATTTTTTTCCCATCCTCTCACCTTGTTGCAGTTGTGTTCTTAAACATAACTGTCTTCTTAGCTGCCTGCCCCTTATGTTAATTTGACCACATATCTCCTTCCCTCTCCACTTTCACTGGCTGTTGTGAGTAAGCACAAACTTATCATTTTGTGAAATCACCCCCTTCAACCATTTAAATTTACTGGCCATCCCACTGTATTCCATAGAACCAGAATACAAAACTGCGGCTCTTTTAGATTAGTGGCTCTCCACTTAGCTAAAACTTGAGTTACCCCTTTTTCATATCTAACTGCTTAGTGCACACTGCAGTGCTTAGGATATTAATCCATTTTTTCATCTTACCTTTAAACATCTATTGCAAGAACGCCAGTTATTGGAGATCCCACATTTTGCCTCTCAGTAGTCATCTTGGGATTAGTGCTTCTGTTTTCTCCTGGTGAGAGAAGGAGCACAGAGACATTATTTCTTGGAGACTGCTGATCACCGGAAAGCCTGATAACTGCTTCATAGGTGACAGCTTGGACTTTGTGCTTATATTCTTTTCCTGGTGAGAGGGGGAGAAGCAGAGTGCATTGATTCCTGACTGTTTCTGGTTGGGCAATGAGTATCTATGCTTGACGTTCCTGATTGGTGTGGTTGCTATATAAGGCCTCTACCAGGAAAAGGCTACAAGAAGCCTACAGACCCTTGCATCATCTAGAACAAGACTGTGGATCACCAAACCAGCTGTGGCCTGCTTCTCATCTTGGGATTGGTGCTAATGTTTTGCTTCTAGTGAGATAAGAAGCTAAGGAGCATTGTATCCCAGCAGTGTGAAACTGCAGTGAGACCAGTACTAGTAGTAGCCAGGAGTAGCCATTCATGTGACTCCCTCTTTTCATCGTTTTTGACAAGCTAATTCTTTGTTTTCAGTTAAATACTGCTTGATTTGTTTCTAACTTCAGAATATCTGCCTAAGTACCTCATCCTTAAATTTTCAGGGTCAGCATATTCGTTTCCCCTCAAGTGTTTGGCACTGCCCTGCACAGACACAGACACCTCGAGTGACATTTTTCCTGTAAAAGCACAATTGAAATTTCACCAATACCTAGTTGCACACAGAATGACTACTTTGCAGTGACAAGCACTGTTCCCATAGTTGCAAACCAGATACTCCTGATATTGCTTTATATTCTCACTACAACTGTCTAATCAATAAAAAATGGTCTGTTGCCATGGATATGAACTTTTCCACTATCTCCATTACCAGCTTGGTGGATATGGGCATCCTGAGGCAATGTAGAAATTGCCTCATGTTTACTGACAACCAGTTAATTCTCAAACAAACTGATATGGTATGTGAGAGATGTAGTTATACAATGTCACTGGAGGCAAAGCTCTCACATGAAAGGAGTCCTAATGTCAATAAGGCTGTCAGTAATACACATGCTGCACCCATCATGCACAATTCAAAGCAGACATGTAGATTCACATATGCTGAGGCACTTAAATGTAACCTTTCTAAACCCCAAAGGCCTCCTAGATGAAGTACACATAACAAACACCCTCAGCAGCCCTAAATGCACTCTTTCAAAATCACACCCACATCAACACATACAGCTACATCTCATGGAGCCTCTACCTGTAAGCCCATAATGCAAGCCCCCACACAGTCCAACATTCTTGTTATTGGAGACACCATCGTGAGACACACTGATGTCCCTCTCACCAGGCTTAGTAAGAAGAAGGTCATGGTCATTTGCTTATCAGGGGCTAGGATCTGCCACATTACACATGCACTCAGTTCATTGGACCAGAAGTACCAGTATGACTCAGTCATAGTTCATGTGGGAGTAAATGACCTGAGATGTAGCTCCCTAGACTATATGAACAGAGACATTATGGAGCTCTTGGACTATGTGTCTCAGGCTGGTATGAGCCTAGCATTGAGCAGCCTTCTACCTTCTCCAAGGATGATGCCACAATATGAACAAAAGATGACTGACTTTAATAACTGGCTTAGTTTCTGGTGTCATTCTAAGGGGGTGCAATATCTGTCAGCATGGAAGGAGACGGTCAACAGGCCATGCTGCTTTACCAGGGATGGTCTGCACCTCAGCCCTCAAGGCATTTGAATATTAGCTAAAATATTGTCTTCCCCCATAGTGTCTTTTTTAGGTAATACCAAACTGAAAGCACTTCTGACATAGCAGATCAAAACCAAGAAAATCAAAAGGTATTACTGCTCAGTGTTAGGAGTCTAAATAAAAAACTTCACTCCCTAGAAGCTCTCTTTCACTCTAGACGATGCCAACATGTGTGGTCTCTGAGACATGGTTTAAAGCTACAGAGAGAACACCAACAGTGCAAGGCTATAATGCCTTCTACACAGTTAGACCAGTTACTACACAGACAGGAACTAAAGCTGGAGATGTCTCTATTTACATCAAAAAATAAATATACCTCAAGGGTGGTCAAAGAGGATAATGCCCTTGAACTGCCCCATGTTCAAATCACCATGGTCAAAATAAAATACCACTTTCTTTCAAGCTATAGGTCCCCCTCTATCACTCAAGAAACCCATACCATGTATTTAAACTTACTGGAAACACTCGCCATCCAACCCAATATCATATTCATGGGTGACTTTAATTACTCCACTATTAACTTGGAATTCTATATGACACCAAATGTACAGGCATAGAGACTCCTGGATTTTGTAAACACAAATTCCCTGGACCAGATGGTCAATACACCAACCAGGGGTGCAACTATACTGGATATGGTCCTCACTAATATGGGAGAGTGCTGCACATCCCTTATTATAATGCCTTCACTGGAAAGGTCAGACCATAAAATGGCCTCCTCTGAAGTAAAACTAAAACCTGAACCTCCAGCTAATCCTGGAATATTCAGGAACTACTTTAAAGCTAACCTCCTGATATTAAGTGATAACTTGGGCCCCACAAACCCCGAGAACACTGCTGCCTATGCAGAACTCTTCACAGAAACCCTGTACAAGCATGTTAATAGCAGCTGTATCCACCAGGAAGAAGTACAGAACTAACTCAAAAGACAAGCCACCCTGGTGGAATCACAAAATCAGTAGGCTGTATAACAGGAGGAAGAAAATCATGGCAAAAATTAGGAGGTGCAGCACCCAGCAGGATACAAGCACTCTCATCAAACTAAACAACTCAATGGACAAATAAAGTATATCAAAGCCAAATATGATGTAAATTTGGCCTCCCAGGCTAAGGACAACAACAAGGCATTCTTTAGTCATGTCCACAACCTCAAAGGCGATACACAATTGTCTGCAGAGCTCATTGTAAATGGACCCATCTATACTGAGCCAGAAGTTATAGCAAATCTACTGACTGATAAATTCAGCTCCAACTTTACCACTCTCTCCCCCTCAACTTTCCCTCAGGAAATACCATCGGATATAACCCCCCCTGCTATCACTAGGAACAGGTCCTTAATGCTCTCTCTAAGGCCAAGAACACTGCATCAATGTGCCCAGACAATATCCCAGGATGCCGTCTAAATAGCATGAAACATGACCTATCATGCCATCTGGAATTGCTGTTTAACTGTAGCCTCCAAACAGGCTTCATGCTTTATAAATGGACAACAGCAAAGGTCATTCGTAGATGGAATAAATTTCATACCTTTACTGAATAATGTAAAAAATTCTGGTGTAATGTTCATATCAGTATAATTAAACACCTTAAACCCATTGTAAGTATGAATAATGTTTTCCACTTAGGTTTTATTCCTATCATTATGTTTTGGACACTGTCTGCTATCTTGACTGTCAATCTCAACCGTATGCGTACTATGGGATATGTCACATATTAAAAATTGTTTAGGAAACTTATCTGCTTAGACTATTTTATTTGATTTTTTGCCGCGGGGTAAAATCTGCCCCCCTGAAACTTAGTTTCCTTATTGAAATATTTACCTCTATTTATATTATATATTGTGTTGTCAATAGATGTTCTATCCTGTGGCCATATATAAGCTCTATTTGGGTAATATAACTCTACGTCTCTCTGTATTTTCTTGTTCTTCCTGTTGAATATTCCTTTGGCCTTTTGTTCAGCATAGTAGAACTGTTTGTCATATAAATCTTTCCACTGTGTAAACGATATATCATTTACTATATCTTGGTTCAATTTCTCAACCTCTCGAATCAGGGTAGACAATTTCTCATTGTTGAATTTGATAAGCATATTCATATATTGTATACCAAAATTATCAAACATTTTATTAAATACATTAATAGTACCTATGTTGTATTCCAGGCCCATATGTAATTTGAAAAATCTAAGGCCTTTAGGTACTATTTGCAAAGAAATACACTTGGCTAAATATGCATTGTCTATCTTAACATTCTTTATATTTAATAATTTCTTTCCAAGCATATAAATTGAGTGTCTTATCGAGCCCTTAAAAGGGGCATGTTGTCTTGCTTCGTCTTGACCAGTACCATGTTCAACATTAGTACCAAAATCATATTCATCCCTTAAAAATAAGTCAAGACAGTCATAATTATGTTGACCCACTGTCCTGTTCATGCCACCTGAAACATGTCCAGTGATTTTATTATGTTTATGACAATTGTTTCCAAAGAAACTGGATACAAATCTATTATCAACAGTACCTTTTAATTGTTCAGTATGAGTTCCGGTGACAGCAGAATAAGTTTTCATGCCATTATGGCATTTAGGTCTCACCCCTTGTCGTTCGGCTTCTTCTCTAGCGTGAAATAAACTAAAGTCAAAAGTAAAATCATTCTCCAAAGCGGGACTGATATTCATATTCCTGTAATTTGTAGAAGGCAGGTCCTGCATAGAACCCCTCTCTTCTGTGTTGACCACTTGTCCATTAGGGATATCCATCTGAGTACTGGTGTCAACACCTGTAGTAATAAGTGTACGCTTGACAGTAGATGTACGCTCACATCCAACTCCTTCTGTTGCCTTGGGGGACATCAGAGACCTGCCCACTAACTCAATAAGTCTGGTAACTTCAGACTTAAGGGAAGATACCTCCATCTGAAGTTTAGTAAATTCTTCTCTGTTCAATGAAGCTTGTGACTTTTCTGTAATCTCCTCCATACCAGCCAACGACACAAAGCAAACTAAACCAAACAACACCAAAAAACGACTGTAGAAAGAAAAATGCTAGCTGGTAAAATATAGTAACTTCTGCACAGCTCGAACAGAGTATAACACACGTATAGCCAACTCTAGTGTTCCACCCAAATTTCAGGCTAAATTCACTCGTAATGATAAAAACTAATCTTTTCTTGAAAATAAGGTATAGCGCTTTCATCTGTTAAAAATCAGACTTCCTCAGAACCATAAAGGTCAGCCATCTACAGACCCTGGAAACTACAGACCCATAAGTTTCACTAGTCTTATTTCTAAAGCCATGGAAAGAATTATCAGGAAATGATCAATAGTGATATAGTAAAAGTAAAACTCCAGACACTGGACCCAACCCAGTTTGGTTTCATCAAGGTCAGATCATGCGTACTCAAACTGGTGGACTTCTTTGAGAAGGCCACCAAAACAATGGATGAAGGCAAAATGGTTCACACTGCCTACCTTGACCTGGCCAAGACATTTGACACAATACCACCACCTGGGCATTGTTGACAAACTCAAGAGGTTAGGTATAAACCCATATGTCACCTAGTGGATAGCCAACTGGCTCACAGACAGGACCCAGGAAGTTAGAACTGGGGAGTCTACCTCTACAAAGAGGCCAATCACAAGTGGAGTCCCTCAGGGAACAGTCCTTGGTCCGCTCCTTTTTGATATTTACTTCTCCGAAGTCAATGCCAATGTCAGTGGCGTCTGGTTGACTAAATTTGCAGATGATTGCAAATTATGATCTGTTATTGAATCTCACACTGACACAAATGTTCTGCAGGAAGGGCTGACACAGACAAACAACTGGTGCCAGAGCCATGGACTACAACTGAATGCAAGAAATGCATAATAGTATCCTTCAGGAAGTCATCCACCCCTGGTAAATATCATATTGAAAACGCACCACTTAGAGTTGAACAAGTAGTCAGGAACTTAGGGACACACACATAGACAGTAATCTAGCCTTTAACCATCATGTGTCTATAGTAGTGAGGAAATCGTTCTGTGCTGCATAATTTATAAACAAAGGTACGGCATCCAAGTCCAAGGAAGCCATTGTTCCACTGTATTCGACATTCATCAGACCTATCATTGAGTACAATCCACCCTTTGGTATGTACCTAACTAGGCATATCCAACAATTGTAATGTCTACAGTGGTTTCTCACTAAAAGAATACAGGGTGTAAGTAAACTGTCCTATGCAGACCACCTCAAGGCCCTATCCCTGTATTCTGCCTCCTACAGGCTTTTGAGGGGGGAGATCTATGCCTGGCATACAGGACATTGTCAGACCCCACTCTGATGAACCTCCTCCATATCCACAAA
>NC_056745.1:1404726211-1404731211 GCF_019279795.1 Protopterus annectens
GCACTCGATCTACCTGGTGTGGGAATAGAAACAATAGCTGTCTGCAACAAAGGCAGGTGTACTACCTATTGTGCCACTGACAGGGCAATGGTGGGGGAAATTAAGGTATACCAGACATCTAATTAGATAGATCATTGGGAAAAGAATAGAAAAAAAGAAAAGAAATGCACATACAGAATATGTAAGAGCTTAGCGTGTGATACTTGAAATGTCTTATTCTGTATGCTTTGGGGAAAAGATTCATGATGAGTCAGGAAAACACACATTTTGAACCAAGTTCTCTAATCCTTTCGTACAATAAATTTCATGTGTCACACAAAGCAGACCCTACATATTCCATTTATATGATTTTCATTTAGAATAGTGCTACCAATTGACTTCAGTGGGCTACCTTATCTGATTAAATTCCTAACAAATAACGGTTTGCCTAGGTGGATGAATGGAATGGCCTATGGGCGGATTTATAGTCTAGACCCTAGGTAATCAATATCTGTCTATCTAGCTATTGATTTATCTATCTGTCAGTTGATTTATCTATCTGTATGCTTGTTTATTTTCAGTATCCATTCATATTTTATGCATTTTACTAATTTACTGAGTGTTATTTTAGGATTTGTAAGTTTTATATTTTAGGCATTCTTTACCTTTAGTGAGTAGTGTAAATATAGCAGATTTGAAAAACTTTTGGTAACTTTGAAAAGTCACTAAAGTTGCAGATAAACTTCTGATGGTGTACCAAGAGTGTAGATAAAAATGTGTTCTTTATTACACCTTTCTCTGGTCCACGGTTAAGATATGTACATGCATCTATCTATCTATCTTTCTATCTATCTATCCTCTATCTATCTATCTATCTATCTATCTATCTATCTATCTATCTATCTATCTATCTATCTATCTATCTGTCTGTCTCTGTCTGTCTGTCTATCTATTTATATATCTATGACAGAAGAATTTAACAGTTTACCTTTAGTTATGCGTATTGCACACAGGCTAACAGCAACCTCATGAAAGGCAATTTGCAAGATTTGCAAACACCGAATGGAAAAAGGTTTGAATATGCAATGAGTGAATGCACATTGACATTCGCTCATTGCACATTTGACATTGTGGGGCAGATTGCACTATAGTGGGGATCGGGAAATGGTCCCTTTCCCCACTGTAGTGCGATCTCAGAGTTAGAATATTAAAGTAGGGGGGTGGGGGGGTGCAAGGGGGCGTGCCTCTTGCTTTACACTTCTTTTTTTCATTCAATATTAATGCTCAAAAAACAGTGAATCTGCTTTTCGATTTGCTGTTTTTCAAACATTAAGGACTGTCGCCATTTTCACTTTCATGGTTATGAGTCGCTCATATGAGCATTCGAACCACTGTGATTCGGATTTATAAAGGTAAACCAAATTTAACTACTCAAAACTTCAACCAATGAAAAAATGTAACTTAAGAATTTTTTTTCAGGGAACAAGGAGCTTGCACACATGTGAGGATGGCAAGCCCCCTTACTTATTTATACAGGCTCCCTAGTTGCACTAAAGTGAAGAAATTAAGAAAATAGAAATTTCAAAGAAAAAAGAAAAACAAAACAAAAGCAGTAAATCACTGCTTGTGCGATTTGCAGGTAAAGCCTTAAAAAGCATATTAGTGCAACTGAAGAAGTCATGAGATAATCACATGATATTTATGGAGACAGAAATATGATAAACAATCAATATTAATATATACAAGAGCACAGTATTAGCATTTATAAGTTTTGCATAATTGTAAATATCCATTTGACTAGGTACTGTGCGACTAAGTTTGAAGACACTGATTTAATGGTTTCAATAATCTAGTTGGAATGGAGAATGCAGGGAGGAAAGTGTAGATGAATTCTGAGGAAAGATTTTTATGATGGTTGTGGCAAATGTAAATCAATAGACTAGATGCCAACAAATGAGTTTCTGAGTGTTAAATGATTAAGAAGGAATGACACCTTAAGGAATGTACAGCAGCATAAGCAAGCCTAACATGACAGTAGATGGCCTAATGGCTCACTGTTGCACTAGCCTATTTTATGTAGGCTTACCCCACCTGTACTAGCTTGCTTTCAGAAGCTTTGGGTGCCTCCCAGGTGCTCACCCTGACAAGAGCACAAGGGAGTGCTCCTATAAAAGGCAGGATGAGTGTCAAGGTTTCAGAGCATTTTTTTTTTGCCAAGAAAGAAGGCAAGTGTTTTCAGTATATGTACTATTAGAAATGGTAACTGCAGTAAGCAACCCTGCAAGTAAAGAAAGCCTAGGTGATCAGTGTCCCCTAGGTACAAATACAATCAAGATGCAGCTTGCTCAGAGCAGATCAGCAATACCCAGGAAAAGCACTTCACACTGAGGACTGAGATAGGAACCTTGGACCGTAACCAACCAAGAAAGTCTTTTTAAAGACTCACTTACTAACCAAGGGGCCACCAGCACAGCTTTCAGCCATGCATGACCAACATAAATATAGGAGTGGGATCCCAGGGTCCAAAAAGGGAGGACCAGGTTACACCGATTTGACTGGGCACTACTTCCCCAGCTGAGCCATCAAGGACACCTCCAAGCTTATTAAAGAGTAAGCCGCACCTTGAGTATATATACTAGGAAAAAAAGGAAATAATCTGTATAACTATACTCAAAGGGGTGAAAAGGAACAATACCCTGGTGACAATCAGAAAAAAACAATAGGAAAAAGGGAGCTAGGGGAGAAATGACTACTGCAATGGTGACCTATTATAATATCTACTGTTATGGTAAATTTACTTACACAACTGTACTGTGTTCAGGATCACCATCGTTGTGCTATCCTAAAATTTGTGGGCAGGTTACCATAGCTTAGATAGGCATAGTAAAAGAGGGAGGAGGCCAGTATCTAAGACTCCATGAGCCCCTGTTGAATGGTCCTAGAAAAGTCAGTTCTGGACCTGGAAAAGGAATCCAACTTGTAATGCTTTGTAAAAGTATGTGCCGAGGACCATGTTGCTGTCTCTAGAATGTATCTAGAGTCCACCCCTTTCAAGAAAGCCACAAAAGAAGTCAATGCCCTTGATATATTAGTTGGGCTTCTTCCTGGAAATGGCTTATGGTAGGGAGTATAGCAAAAAATTAAAAAAAAAATGAGACAGCTATGAAGAAATATATAGTGGTGACATCAGTTGTCCTTTCCATTTACTTTCATAGGAGACAAACAGCTGGTCTGCTTTCCTGAAAGGGTGAGCTTTGTCTAGGTAGTACCTGATCTGTCTGTATGTATCTAAGTTCAGGAAAGAAGACTCATATGTTAATGGTCTGTCTTATAGCATTGTTCTCAAATAAACATGTCTTTGTGAAAAATGAGCTAGGTAAGTACTTGTAACTCACATACCATCCTAGCAGATTTCATGAGTTAAACGACTTTCCACATTAAGAAACAGATCCACCTGATGACTTATTTCAAACAGAGACAAAGCAAGCTTCTCAAGCACAAAACTGAGGTATAAAGGAAGAGACACTTGTATCCGAAGTAGGAAAATTCCAAAACACCTTTCTCTTGAGCATTGCTAGATAAGGTAAAATCTATGGGCAGACAATTGTACCTTGATAAAAGAGTATTAAAACAATTGGACAGGAACTCACAACAAATAATAAAGAACCAGAGGCATCCAGGCTTGCCAAGAATCATGGCTCTAACAGTGACACCAATTAGAAAATCTTTTCTACCTACTCATACATGATTTTCTTGTAGCAGGTTTTCTGAACTCCTTAAAACCTGTTGTACTTCCACAGGAAAAAATGCCTAAAAGGTATTAAAATTTCATATCTAGGTATTTGCTGAAGCATTTTCAGACTGGGGTGTATCAAACTCCCCCTGTATTTTGTGAGTACATCTGGTATGTGAGGAAGTCTGAGGTAAACAACCTTGGCCTGATTAAAAAGAAGGGATAACCACTGTTGTTTTGGCCAAAAGAAGGCCACCACTACAATGTTTGAAGAGTCCAGTATTTTAGAAGAGCACTAGTAATCTGTGTAATGGGTGCAATGACACAGGAATATTCCTGACCATGGGAATAAAAAGGCACCTGTCTTCCAAGCTTGCCTGCAAGGAGTCCTGGAGCTAAAATTCTTTAGTTGCCTGTTCTGAAAGGAGGCATATAGATCTACTTGAGATGTCCCCCACAGAGAGAACAACTCTAGGAAGACACAGGATGAAGTTTTCATGCATTGGAGTCTTTCCTGGTTGTGCTGAGCTTTTCTGCATTAAGGTTTTGCTCTAATTAAATGTATGAAGCATAAAGAGTTGACTGAACTGATTAGTCGCCTCCCAGATATCATAGCCAGTCTGCAAAGAGGGTAGGGTATGGTACTCCCTAATTGGTTTATATACTACATCGCTGTGGTGCTGTCTGTGTATGCTAGCAGAGGTCCTGGGGATCAGAGATGATTCAAGGCCTTCTAAACATTGATAATAGCTAACATCTCCCTAAAATTTATATGCTTCTGACTGTCAACAGGATCCCACAGAATAAAACACTAAGTTGGCAGGACAAGGAAGTATCCAAGTAAAAATGGACTTTGTTTAGCACTTTCGTTCTTTTAATGTCACTCACAAGAACTTCATCAGAAACAGACTCAGTTCTCACAACACTTAAATATACAAACTAACACATCACATGACCAATCAATTAACTTAATAGTCATTAAGTACAATAAGCTTAAGTCTGTGTTTTAAACATATCCTGCAAAATTGTTACTTAAATAAGTTAAAAAAAAATAGTTAAATTCCTAATGTTTATAAAATCATTCAGGCCTGGTGATAAGCATATCTGCCATAATGCTTCCTTGACTTCAGGTCTTATACCAGTTAAAGGGGACATAACTACACTATCCAGAACATAAAAAGAACATTTCCTAAAAGTACAGCAAGCAAGTGCATGTCTGACTAATGCGTTCTTTAAATCCTTGTTTTTAACAGCTGTAACGTTCATAAATACATTTAGCAAGCTTTCT
>NC_056745.1:1404736211-1404743711 GCF_019279795.1 Protopterus annectens
CTCTGGAATCATGATAAACTTACTAAGCTGGGCATTAATCCCTACGTCACCCAATGGGTTGCTAACTGGCTTACTGATAGAACCCACACTGTAAAAGTAGCCGACTCCAAATCCAGCTCCAGACAAGTGACAAGTGGAGTACCTCAGGGTTCAGTCCTGGGACCGCTCTTGCTTGGCATCTACTTCTCTGAAGTACAGGCTAACACTAAGGGACTCTGGATAACAAAGTTTGCAGATGACTGCAAACTGGGAGCCATTATTGAATCCCCAAATGATGTGGATACTCTACAAAAGGGCCTTACAGAAACAGATGCTTGGTGCCAGAGCCATGGGCTCAAGCTCAATGCCAAGAAATGTATAGTTATCCCCTTTGGGAAAAAACATGTATCCGTGAATTACCATATAGGTGGCAGTACACTAAACAATGAAAGTTTGATAAGAGACTTAGGGACACAGGTGGACAGTGGTCTCGCCTTCGATAACCACATCACCACAACAGTCAGGAAATCCTTCTATGTGGCACACCTCATCACTAAGGGCTTTTCATCCAGAAAAAAGGAGGTCATTGTCTCACTGTACTCATCCCTCATTAGACCCATTATAAAATACAATGCCCCATTTGGTATGTACCTCTCAAGACATCTGCAACAACTGGAAAGGCCACAGAAATACCTCACTAAAAGAATCACAGGTCTAAATCAGATGCCCTACGCTGACCGCCTTAAAAAACTCCAGCTATACTCTGTCGCATATCGTCTACTCAGAGGCAATCTTTGCTTAATATACAAGGCCATGTCAAACCCAGAGCTGTTGGACATGCTACACATAAAGAAATCCCAATCCCTCAGAGCCACACGCTCCAGGGATCTAAACCTTGTCATCACAATAAACAAAACATGCTGGAGGGATAGGTTCCTGACCCAGAGACTCCCCAGACTCTGGAATAGATTGCACATACTTATCAAGAAGAGTGCCTCTTTGGTTCTCTTCAAAAGGAACCTTGACGATTGGATAGGAGAAAGGAAATTCACCCCGGGGATCACATCAGTCGCCCTGCTAGACAGGGGTCCAGGGAAGTAAATAGTGTGGGAAGAAATAGCCAGGGAATTGTTATGGCTAGGCTTGTATAGGCCCTAGGGCTGATAGCCTAGTACCAACCTATGAACCTATGAATATGGTCACTACTTCTAGTCCAGCTGGTTTACACTATGATGTCCATTTTCTACTAATTGTTTTTTGGCAGCCACCAGAATTAAACTCATCAAGTCCTTACCATGTCTAGAGAATTCTGATTCTGAATTACAACAACAAAAAAAAATAATCTCCTTAGTTACACCAATTTTCTCACCCAGTATTTCTGACAGAGTAGTCTGCAGGGAATTTTTAAAGTCTGTCAACTCACTGTACTCTTAAAAAGCATGTTCCCAATGACCTCTTTATTCCCCATCACACCTCCAACATTTGCAACCTTCCTGAGGAAAAATTATTTGGAGACTGCTTGGAGTATAAAAATACTGATGCAAACACTTCCAAGCAAAGATCCTAAATCTTCTAGACTTTGTTGCATACTTGGGAGCAATACATATATCCTCCTATTGCCTCTTTGTGAACTTTTTATCCAATCTCTCTTCCCAGCCCTTTGTAATCTCCTCTAATTGAGTCCTATAATTATCATGTAATATTTTATATTCTCTACTTATTACCATTTTTAAAAGCAGCTGCTATTGTAGATTCTACTAAAATTTCTACCAGTGCTGGTCTTTCACTTAGGATCCCACTGTCTTTTATCTTTGTCTGTATGTTCATAGGTGTTTACTAGGCTAATGTCTAGGACCTTTTTACGCCTAACCATGCATTCCAATTATCTGACAAGTTCTGGTACCCCTGATAAGTATAAGCAGGGGCTTGAGAAATGAAACATTTACAAGCAGGGGCCTGAGAGATGAACCATTTATAGGTTGCCTGTGTCCATTAGAGACATAGGTGCCAAACCAGGGATGGATTTCTTATTCCTCATCCAACTGTCCAGGTTACACTTGAAATGGGTTAGAGAGGAACTCTGCTTCAAATGGATGGGAAGTCTGTTCCAGAGATGGGATTGTCTCTGTGATACAAACATGTCTCTCCAGCAGGTCCTATTTATATTACTACCAAGGTTTAAGTCTTTAGAATGGGTAATTTGGGTGCTGCTCAGTTTGTGGATATGCAGGGGGTCCATCAGAGTGGGGTCTGACAATGTCCTGTATGCCAGGCATAGATCTTCCCTCAACAGTCTATAGGAGAAAGAATACAGGGATAGTGCCTAAAGGTGGTCTGCATATAATATTTTACTTATGCCCAGCATTCATTTAGTGAGGAACCTCTGCCTCTGTGGACATTCCAATTGTTGGATATGCCTGATTAGGTGCATATCAAAGGAGGCATTGTACTCAATGACAGGTCTGATGAATGCTGGAACACTGATTTCCTTGGACCTAGATGCTATAACTTGTTTTATAAGTTGCACAGCATAAAATTATTTCCTCACTACTGTAGACATATGATGGTCAAAAGCTAGATCACTGTCTATGTGTGTCTCTAAGTCACTGAGAACTAGGTCAGCTCTAAAGGGTGTGTTGTCAATATTATAGTTACCAGGGGTAGATAATCTCCCAAAAGATACTATTATGCATTTCTTGGCATTTAGTTTTAGCCCATGGCTCTGACATCAGTTGTTTGTCTGTGTCAGCCCCTCCTGGAGAACATTTGTGTCAGTGTAGGATTCAATGAAAGCTCCTAATTTGCAGTCATGTGCAAATTTGGTCAGCCAGAGACCATTGACATTGGCCTTGACTTCAGAAAAGTAAATGCCAAAAAGGAGTGGTACAAGGAGCAATCCCTGAGGGACTGCTCTTGTGAATGGCCTTTTTGTAGAGGTGGACTCTCCAACTCTAGCTTCCTGTGTCATGTTTGTTAACTAGCTGGCTATCCACCAGGTTACATACCAGTTTGTACCTAACCTCCTGAGTTTATCAACAATGCTCAAGTGGGGCATTGTGTCAAATGCCTTGGCCAGGTCAAGGTAGGCAGTGTGAACCATTTGGCCGTCATCCATTGCTTTGGTGACCTACTCAAAGAAGTCCACCAGGTTGACTAGGCATGACCTGCCCTTGAAGAAACCAAACTGGGTTGGGTCCAGTGCCTGGAGGTTTACGATATCTTTATTGATCATCTCCATGATAATTCTATCCTTGACTTTGCATATAAGACTAGTGAGACCTATGGGTCTGCTGTTTCCAGGGTCTGTAGATGCCCCACCTTTGTGCAGAGGAATGACTGTTGCTGTTCTCTGTTCGTGAGGCATGAAGCCTGATTGGAGATGACAATTAAATAGTAATTCCAGAGGGCCTGATAGGTCATGCTTCATGCTATTTAGAAGGAATCCTGAGATATTGTCTGGGCCCATTGATGCAGTGTTCTTGGCCTTAGAGAGAGCATTAAGGACCTGTTCCCTAGTGATAACAGGGGGAGTTATATTTGATGATATTTCCTGAGGGAAGGTTGATGGGGAGAGAGGGTTTAAGTTGGATCTGAATTTGTAAACCAGTAGGTTTGCTATATCTTCTGGCTCAGTATGAGTGGCTCCAGTTACAATGAGCTCTGAACACAATTTGTATATGGCCTTTGAGGTAGTGGACATAGGTAAAGAATGCCTTGTGGTTGTCCTTGGCCTGGGAGGCCAAATTTACCTCAGATTTGGCTTTGGTAGACTTTATTTGTCCTCCAAGTTGTTTGTTTAGTTTGATGAGAGTGCTTGTATCCTGCTGGGTGCTGCACCTCCTAATTTTTGCCATAATTTTCTTCCTTCTGTTATACAGCCTATTGATTTTGTGATTCCACCAGTGTGGCTTGTTTTTTGAGTTAGCTCTGTACTTCTTCCTGGTGGGTACAGCTGCCTCTGTATAGCTATTAGAATGCTTGTATAGTGTTTCTGTGAACAGTTCTGCATCGGCAGCAGTGTTCTCAGGGTTTATGAGGGCTTGACATTTTGCCAGGTTATCACTTAATAGCAAGAAGTTAGTCTTAGATTAGTTCCTGTATATTCCAGGTTTATCTGGGGTTCCAGGTTTTATTTTTACTTCAAAGGAGACCATTTTGTGGTATGACCTTACCAGTGAAGACATTACACTACGGGGTATGCAGCACTCTCCCATATTAGTGAGGACCAGATCCAGTATGGTTGCACCCCTGGCTGGAGTACTGACAATCTGGTCCAGGGAGTTTGCGTTTACAAAATCCAGGAATCCTGTAACTGTACAACTGGTGTCATATAAGATTACAAGTTAATAGTGGGATAGTTAAAGTTACTCATGAATATGGTATTGGATTGGATGGTGAGTGTTTCCAATAAATTTAAATACATGGTATAGGTTTGCTTGGTCATAGAGGGGGACTTATAGCTTGCAAGAAAGTGGTTTGGGATCTTGCCTATGATGATTTGAACATGGAGTAGCTCAAGTGCATTGTCCTGTTTGACCAGACTTGAGGTATATTTATTTTTGATATAAATCGAGACACCTCCACCTTTACTTCCTGTGTAGTAGCTGGTATAAATGTATGGAAGGCATTATAACCTTGCACTGTCAGTGTGCTGTCTACAGCTTGAAACCTTGTCTCAGTGACCACACAGGCATCAGCATTCTCTAGGGTGATGACAGCTTCTGGGGAGTGGAGTTTTTTGTTTAAACTCCTAACAATGACCAGTAATACCTTTAGATGTTCTTGGTTTTGATTTGGTATGTCGGAAGTACTTTCATTTTGACATTACCTAAAAGAAAGGTACTATATGGAAAGACAATGTTTTAAGTAATATTTAAAAGCGTAGCTGGGAAAGGAGCAGACAATCCCTGGCAAAGCAGCATGGTCTTTTGAGCATCTCCTTCCATGCTGACAAATATTGCACCCCTTAGAAAGAAACCAGAAACTAAGCCAATTACTAAAGTCAGTCATCTTTTGTTTGCATTGTGGCATCATCATTGGAGAAGGTAAATTGCTGCTCATTGCTAGGCTCATAGCAGCCTGGGACACATATTCTGAGAATTCCATGATGTCTCTCCTCATGTAGTCTAGGGAGGTATGTCTCATGTCATTTACACCCCATATGGAATCTGACTGAGTCAACTAGTACTTGTGGTCCAGTGCCTGTGTAATGTGATGGATCCTAGCCTCTGATAAGCAAGCAGCTGTGACTTTCTCCTTACACAGCCTGGTATGAGGGACCTCATTGTGTCTCATGAGGGAGTCTCCATTGACCAGAATGTTTGATTGTGTGGTGGTTTGCCTTATTGGCTTAGAAGTAGAGGGTCCTTGAGACGTGGATGCATGTGTTGATCTGTGTGTTTTTTAGAAAGAGTGCATTCAGGACTGCTGAGGGTATTTTTTATGTGTACTTCATCTAGGAGGTCTTTAGGGTTTAGGAAGGTTACATTTAAGTGCCTTAGCATGTGTGGGTCTATATGTCTGCTTTGAACTGTGTGTGATGGGTCTGCCGTGTGTACTACTGACAACCTTATTGACATTAGGAGTACTTTTATGTGAGAGCTTTGCCTCCAGTGACATAGTGTAAATACATCTCTCACATACCATATCAGTTTGTTTAAGATTTATACTCTATACTCTGATATCAATCCTTGATAGGGAAGACAATCTCTAGCTTGCAGGCCAAATTAATTCTTGGCCTCTTCCCATTCTATTACCTTTTCTTCTGTAATAATTTGCTCCCGATATTTTGGTTCCTTTGCCAGTTTTCTCCACTATATTACAGACTCCATTTGCTTATTATCTGTACCCCTACTTTGAGGTTGCAGACATAGTTAAAGAAAGCCTTGTGGTTGTCCTTGGCCTGTGAAGGTATTTTAACCTAAAAATTGGCTTTGGTAGACCTGATTTGCCCTCTGAGTTGTTTGTCTAGATTGATGAAAGAGTTTCTATCCCACTGGGCATTCTATTTCCTGAGTTCTGCTATTACCTTCTTCCTTATGTTGCAAAACCTGTTGATGTTTGTATTACACCAGGGTGGCTTGTTTTCTGATTTTTTTCTGAGCTTATTTTTGGTAGGCATGGCTGTCTCTTTGCATTTATTAACATGATTTTGCAGAGTATCTATGAACAATGCTACTTCGAAATTTGAGCTCAGAACATAAAAGCTTGTACATTTCTACATAAGTCCCATTACTTTGAGTATATATAAATTCTACACATATGTCCTGAAGGAGAGTGAGAATATGTACAAATGTGTCAACATTAAATGACTTTTGCCCTAATGCACCACCCAAACCACCTTATATAATTACTGCAAGGCTGTTTCAACTTAGAGAAGGAATGATCATATGTAAAGAGTGTAAATCATGATCATTCTTTTTTCTGTTCCACATTCATAGGTTCATAGGTAGGTACTAGGCTATTGGCCCTAGGGCCTATACAAGCCTAGCCAAAAAGGTACCCTGGCTTTCGCCACCCAAGAAAATTATTTTCCTGTGCCCCTGTCAAGCAGAACCACAGAAATGATCCCCGGGGTGAATCTCCTATTACCCATCCAGTCATCAAGATTTTTCTTAAAGAGTGCTAATAAGGAGCTCTGTTTGTCATAGATAGGTAGTCTGTTCCAGAGTATGGGAAGTCTCTGGGACAGGAATCTATCCCTCCAGCATGTTCTGTTTATTATGGTGACAAGGTTTAGGTCCCTAGAGCGTGTAGCTTGGAGGGATTGGGATTTCTTTAAGTGGAGCATGTCCAACAGCTCTGGGTTTGACATAGCTTTGTATGTTAGGCAGAGATCGCCTCTGAGTAGGCGATATGCAATGGAGTAAAACTGGAGTTTTTTGAGACGGTCTGTGTAAGACATCTGTTTGAGGCCAGTAATCCCCTTTGTGAGGTAGTTTTGCAGCCCTTCCAGTTGTTGTAGATGTCTTGTGGGGTACATACCAAAAGGGGCATTGTACTCTATAATGGGTCTAATGAGTGATGGATAGAGGGGAACAATGCCCTCTTTTTTTCTGGATGAGAAACCTTTTGTGATGAGGTGTGCCATGTAGAAGGATTTCCTGACCACTGTGGCAATGTGATTCTCAAAGGAGAGACTACTGTCCACCTGTGTCCCAAGGTCTCTTATCACACTTTCAGTGTTAAGTAGACTACCGTCTATGTGGTAGTTCATGGGTGCAGAGTTTTTACCAAAGGGAATGACAATGCACTTTTTGGCACTGAGCGTGAGACCATGGATTTGACACCAGGCATCTGTCTCAGTGAGGCCCTTATGTAGGTTGCCCACATCATTAGGAGTTTCGATTATGGCTCCTAGTTTGCAGTCATCTGTGAATTTAGTTAGCCAAAGACCTTCTGTGTTAGCCTGTACTTCAGAGAAGTAGATACCAAACAGGAGAGGACCCAGGACTGAACCCTGTGGTACTCCCCTTGTCACTGGTCTGAACTCTGGTTTGGAGTCTGCTACTTTCACAGTGT